>NW_006239183.1:21222-39260 GCF_000226075.1 Solanum tuberosum | reverse complement strand
GCCCAACAACGTGAATTTTGATGTCATTTATTTGTGTCTAATCTTGCGTTCACATGTGTAGACTCTAAACAACCATAAAATTTTAAGAATAATCATAAGCTCACAAGCACGACTACAATTTTATTCATGTAGAAGAGGACAAACATAAAATAATATTATATCACAATTATCTATCACTGAAATAGTTACTTTTCTAATACTTTCTTTAATATACTTGCAAAATCAAACCCCAAGTGTATGTCTCATTGGCTCATTAGTTCCTATCCACCATCCTATGATACATTATCAACAAGATGTATTTCTACCACTGTTCGTACTTTGCACCATGGACTCATAAATCACATAGCGGTATTGCAAATATTGTCCATTGCCAAAAAATATGTCTCTGCTTTGTATTTTTCAAATAGTTGTTTGCCTTATTCCAAAAAGAGAATAAGAGATTAAACATTTTGAAATAGAAAGCATTAAACGGATAAAAATTCAAAGGGACATTTTAAAAATACTATGGTAGAAAGAGAACATTTGTGTGTGTGTGAGAGAGAGACAGAAAGCAAGACAACTTATTAACTCAAATCAAGGAGCAGTGAATTTTTTTTTGCTTATGAGTACTATGCCCAATAGTCAAGTTATACGCCTTTAGAGGGGACTCAAGGAGGGCACAAAGTCTATAAAGACCAAAAATCATCACTACAATCTAAGGATACATCAAAAATTTGATTCTTTCTCAAACCAATATAGGATCCTTTCATCATTTAAGAATAAACCAATTACCAATTTCTGTTTTTTTTTTCTTTGATAAGCCAATGCTAACAAGCAACAACTATACAGAGATGCCGGAAATTAATGCAAACAATGTCCAAAAATAATTGATCACACATTGAGTTCCTTTTAGTATCACATGTTGCAACCAAATTGACACAAAACAGTTGATGAAAACAAGCATGTGCAGGAATCAATTAAATAAGAGACAATCATTACCATTCCCTCAGTGGCTAAAGTGACAATTTGATAATGGTCAATCTAAGATGTCTGAAATAAATTAAAACAAGTTATGTAAGCAAACCATACAATATTGAATTGCTTGGTGTTAAAGAATGTTGCAGATAATCAGAACAAACCATGATTTTCTGGAGTAGCAGATGAATATGATGTCGATTCCTCACTCGTGCTTTTATCAACATTACAAATCATACCAAGTGATTCATCCTGCACATATTCCACTGTTGAAATGACAGTTTTAAGAAAGTCTATCAGAATCATAAAGGTACTGACAAAATCATGAATTGTCATTATACATTGGAAAAAGATCCAGATATAATTTCTTGAAAAGTTATTCCACAATATGAACTACCTTCCAAGAAACATCCACATATGCGATTGTTAGGCTCTTTATCAAGATATCTCATTTTGTTTGTTGAAGTAATTTTGACAAGCTACCCAGCCTAAGCGATCTTTGTTCATTGCAACTTTCTGCATCCAGACTTGAGAGAGCACGGTTACCACTGAAATCACTAGCAACTGCTTCAATGCTTACATAGTTCATCATCGGTCTCTTTCGAGATTATATCGGTTCCAAGCACACCTTAAATGACTATTGACAAATAAAAATGTGAAATCGAAATTAATTCACAAATACAAAGGGGTGATCTTCCACTTTCTTCTTTCTCTTTAGGCAGAACCAACCAGTAAGATATCACTTATTTAATACACCAAGAAACCTGCTTAATTAGACACAAATTAGGTATGTAGACCAACAAAACCTCAAGTTTTCCATAATGGGGTGTGCTAGTTAGGCTACAGACAATCATGATTTACGAATTAATCTAACTACTAATCAATTGCCTAATGACCGATAACCCATAAACAAATAGAGGCGGCACTAATGAATAAATGGATAACAACTACAACGAATATGCTAGAAAAACTACCAAATACGCCCATCAATTCATTTGACCATGAGTAACAAAATTCTGGAACAACAACTAAATAAAACTTAATTTGTTTTCTTTAAAGTAAAGTACATAAAATTCAATTTTTATCCTAACATACTTTGTAATCCACTTCTCACAAAGAGGAAAACCTATATTTTCCACTTCTTTGTTTGCTTAGGTATAAGAAACACACCAGTCAGTCTTTAAACAACCGACTTTAGTCATCAATCTCATTTTCCCAAGTTTGAGAAAATTTCATGTAGTTAATACTTATTAGACTTGCATCTAACCTTTCTTGCAAATTAGAAGTGTGCAATAACACTAAAAGCATAAACAAGCTCAACTTAGAACAGAAGTTGTGTCTACTTTTGTTTTTTGTTTTTTGTTTTTTTGGAAAAAAGTAATAAATCCAACAGTAAAAGAAGCAAAATAACACACCCATTTACAAGAAGTATATCAAATGTAGACAACCTTACAAACGATATATTTTTTATGAATAAATCCAATCTTCTATACATATATAAGAACCTAGTGAGTGCACAAAAAATAAATAAGGGATGAGGAACTATTCTTCAAGTGTGCAAAATTCTTCTCTACTTCATCAAAAACTTTGTCAGCAACAATCTTATGTTTTGCATTGTTTCCCCATCTTCTAAAAATCAAGCTAAACATTGTTTCTTTCACACTACTTGACATCACCAACCCTTCACCATAGATTCCAATATTTCCCTTTCTGAAACCAAATTAAGTATAAAGGTGTAAAGTATAGAGATGGTACTTACTGGAATAATTGCATATGCTATCCAGAGTCTGTAATGCTCTTGAGCTGTGATCTTGAGTTGTGATCCTCAATTTCTCAGCTGCCTATTCAATTAAAATTTTCGTATGATAAACCATTTTTTTCATAAACTTGAGCAACTATTTCTCATATACCTTTGGAATTGCTTGTGAAGACTTTCATAATATTGCAGCACAAGCTTCAGGGCTGGTCAAAGAAGCATAGATATTGTTGATATATAGAAAAGATCAAGATATTCAAGGAAACAATGCAAGAAGTGTTAAAACAACAACTACAAAATTCATGCCTCAACATATGTACAATGTGTCCGCATCTTTAAGCTAACACAACATGTTTTGGGTTTATATAGTAAGTTGAGAGTTCATATATTACTTATATCTCCACATGCACAAAAATTATATTTGAACTTGAACTTTTTATTCTTCAGACTGTCACATGCCTAATAAGTATCAAATAAATTTATGGAAGAAGTACAAATGAACTAGACTTACCTAGAGCCATAAAATGCTGAGTTTTCCAACATTAACCACTTGTTTGCACATCCAATGGCAAGTGTTTTGCCTGAACCACCTTCATTAGTTACAATTGTTATGATTGGAACTCTCAGCTCAAACATTGCCCTTAAATTGAGGGTTATTGGCTCACCCTACATGAAAATATTGGAGGTGATTATGGATTCTACATGACCAAATGTAATCTAATAACGCAATATTTGAAAGTCAAGGTAAAGACTCACATCTGATCTATCTCTTTAGATCTTAAATCAACAAAAATCACTAGAGTGGTCAACAAATGTAACAATAGGAAAGACACGATGATCAACATATCTCATCATTCTCAAAGCCTTTCTTTAGCTGCAAGGCTAAGATTTAGTAGTTATCAATTCATCTTTTTACAAAAACTAACCTTGAGGTATCAAATTAAACAATATTCTTTTCAAACAACTGAACGCTACATAGACTCTCCAAAAATCTGATAACCTGAGCAAAAATCAAATTAGGAACATGTTGAGAGGTTATGAGCAACAACTTCAGCCTAACTTGTTGCTAAATTAATGAAAAAATCAGTTCAATTTAACATCTTATTAACCACAAAACAGATTACTTGGAATGCTTAATGATAGGAATTCGTAAAATAATGCTATGAATGAGAATTTGTGAAGCATACCTATAAGGGGTTGTCATTGCAAAGTTGATTACCAATTAAGAGATAACTTCTACCTTCAATGCTCCCAATATCACTCACTATGGCTGTATCATCATAGCCAGCACGATCTCCATGGAGCTCTACCCACTTCATGCATAACATAGGATTAAGATTCCTTGAGTTGCATTGTCAAAAAAACTACTAATAACTCTAATGAACAGAAGAAAAAAAAATCAACAGGCATTTCTTCTCCATCATATTTAGTATATGATCTTGAACAGTTGGTCACAATATGCCATATGTATCAAATGGAACAGAGAAGTGTTGGTCAAATAATCATTTTGCATATGTATCACCATAATAAGCTAATTTCCTTTACATAATAAACAATACTATAAGTAAGCAGACAGATTATCATAAGTTGGTAATACACAAGGAAAACAAACTTTAAATTTACCTCTTTAGAACCAGAGTAGTTCAAAACTAACATAAAGTATGATAAACATACATACATATACAACCAACTACTTATTGTAAGAGTCATGTGAATTTTTATATTCAAAATACGAATTTGTACTTAAATATTAGTTACTTCAATATTTTTCATCTCAAACAAGATGTTAAAAAACTGAATCATTAAAATAAGAAATGAAATTAAGAACATGAGCAAATGAAATAAAATAACAGAGGATTAGCAAAGAGATCAACGCATGCAATGTTAACATGAGAGGTGGTACCATTCACTAATGAGGGTATGAGATAATACCAAGTTATGGTACAATTCAAAATATTCAAGGGATTTAAAAGGAGTGCACGAAATCCAAATTTTATTTGAAAGTGTAAGCGAAGTATGATTTTTTCTAGCTTAGACATTTTTTCAAACACCTAATGTACGTCGGAAATCTTTCAACATAAAAACTACATATGGATACTCCATTAAATCTTGCTACAAGTGAAAAATATATAAAATTAGAAGAATGATCATACCAATTAAGTGTCTAGCAATTTACATGTTGGAACAAGTGGTTGTTCCCTTAGACCTTAGTCTCTTGGTGTGGACTCGTAGGTCAATGAAGCAATTGACTGCTAACTTGGATGTTGTGCTCGTCTTAGTGAGGAACATACACATAGAGCAGGTTCAATTTCAATATATTGCTGGTTGAGCATCCTCTGAAGAAATAGAAATATCTGTAAACTACAACATTAAAACGAAGAATTAACAAAATGAAGTAGAGATTAATCCAAAAAAAGTATCTTATGCTCTTTAACTTTCCAGCTTTGCCTATTTTTGTGGAATTGTTTTCATTAGAATGTCATTGTTGCAAAAAAAAAAAAAATCATCACTTTGGTTAGCAACCAAATCCAAACTCACAACACAACTACTTTCAAACGAATTGTAAACTCCATCACACCCTTTCTTTGAGCTCTAGATCCATTAACCAAATTCCCCAAATAACAACAAATTAGCAAAAGGATGCACTATAATTTTGATTTTTCATGAAAAATAAAAATAAAGAATTGGGCAAAAAAATAAAAATTGAACAGACCTAACGTGTAACCCGCTGTGAAGATGAAGAGAATCAAATAGTCCTTCAGTGTGAAGAGCAAGAGACCATTTTTGAAGGTGTTGAGTTAGGTTGAAAGAAAAATAGAGATAAAGAGTCTTATGGATGTTTCTGGACATATCTCGTTGTCTAGGTTGCGGAAGGGATTTTTTTCTAGCTTGGTAATTGAAATATCATCAAGTGAAATGAAATTAATATAAGTTCTTGATCGTTCTTGGCTTCTTGTTGATGCTTGAATCCATGATTGGAGTTGGGGTTTGGAGAGATTGGTGAGGAAGAAGAGAAAAAGTGAGACGAAGAGAACATTATGGAATGGGAAAGAAACAAGAGTTCGTCGTTTGCTCTAATTCATTTTACCATTGAATAATGGGTATATTTACAGGTTTGCCCTTGGTCGTCCTAGGCTTCATATTTCTATATAATAGAAATATTTATATATATATATGAAAAAATCACATGCACAATAAATTTGAAAAAAAATATTTATGTAAAAATTATGGAAAAATTACCCAAATACATATCTTATTTTACCATATCTCTTAAATTCTCTACCATTTAAAAAATTCCAAAAATCCCCTCGGGATACATCACTTCCCTCTCTTGGTACATCTCTATCCCACTGGGATACATCCCTCCCCTCTCGGATACATCCATCCCCTCTCAAATACAGTCCAATATGTATCCGAATCCTATCCCCTTTCTAATGCATTCCTCCCCTCTCGGTTACATCTCTCCCATATGTATCTGGATGTCCTATCCCCTCTCTGATACATCCCTCTCATCTCGGATACATCCCTCGCGTATGTATCCGGATGTCTACTGATGTATTCGGAAATTTAGTGATGTATCCGAAATTCATAAATTTTAAAAGACTTTTGTAATTTGAAAAAAAGTAGGGAAATAATGTAATTAGCTCGTAACACTATATATGAGATATATGTAAATTATACAAAAAATATAATATAGTTTTTTAACTTATATAATGTCGGGATCGATGTAATAATTAAGAAATGGAATGGTTTTTAGATAACTGTAGCATCATTTCTTATTTTATTTTAGTATTCCTTACTCTCTCTCTTTTTGTAATATAGTATTCCTTGGTAAAAGAAAGGAGTGATCTCTTCTTCATGTATATCTTAGTCTTTGGTAGCGTTGCTTCTATTTTTTTTTGGAAAAATTAGGTGGTTAAGCAAACTTATACTATTTAATTACTCATCATAGCTATAGTTTGCTATAATTACTACTTGCGATTAACATTAACTATTAATTACGTGGACTGACTTTGAGTTTGTATAAGTAGCACGTTTGTATATGTGTAATTCGCCACATTTGTATAAACAATTCTTTGTTTGATTTGTATTTATATACGATGGTTTGTATTTGTATATGATGATGATTTCCTTTGGATTTTCAGTTTTGTCATCATATATATTCAATTTTTTAGTGCATAACTTTTTAAAGTTTGTATAAGCGTGTAGTTTTCGGATTTTGTACAATATAATTTATATAATGTAGTTTGTATAATATATTTTGTATAAATTTTTCATATGTTTATGTTTGTATCAACTCGTTATTTTGAGTTTTATTATATTTGTATAATTCTAGACTTTATATTACTCAATTATACAAAAACATGTGAATTACACAAACGTACCTGCGAATTATACAAACGAGATGCGAATTATACAAATTATTGTCATCTCTCGCTCGCCTCTCTTCTCCCTCTCCCAATCTCGCTCACCTCTCTCCTCAGTCTCTCAATCCCGCTCGCCTCTCTCCTCCCTCTCCAATCTCTATCCATAATATACAAATACATATGTATAATATACAATTATCTAATTGATACATATGTCTAATTGATACATATACAGTTCATCTCTCTCCCCCTCTCTCGCTCGCCTCTCTCCTCCCTCTCCCAGTCTCGCTCACCACTCTCCTCCCTATAACATGTAGCTATGAATTGTAATTTGCAAAGTATAGCTATGGAGCGTAAATAGACTATTTTTGAGTAGCTATATGCGAAAGTTCCTCTTCTTTTCAAGTGTGGTAGTCAAATCCTTATGGATTACCTAAATGTTGACCCCAGGCCCAATTGTGATGATGGATATTTTGCAACTGTTTTCATCACAAACTGTATCGAATATAAATTTATTTGGTACAATTTGATACTTTTAAAAAAAAAATAAAAAATTCATAAAACATAAAAATCTAATCTAATTCTCAGTATTATCATAAAAATATATTGTCAAACCTATAATATTTTTATTTAAGAAATCTAAAATCAATTCGATTAAACTTGCTTCAGTCAATTCAATTGCTTTTGAGAATTATTTTCACACCCCTAATTTTTGTCATCATTCATTCCCTTATTAAAGTTGAAAAGACTTGAGAAATGGTCCAAGTTAGACAAGTGGTTGTAGTTAATATTCCATATATCTATATCACAAGGACTTTATAACGAAGTTTTTACTACGTAACTTGGAAGTGTCACTATTGAGCGATGCTAACAGGAATATCAAATAGAGGGGATGATTTCAATTTGAGATATGTTAAAATAGACAAATTAATAAACAAGTTGGTTAGTGTTGCGCCCAAAAGTTATTTGGTTATTCACAATCAATTTCTTTTTTTATAATTCTAAAGTTAAATACATATTCAAATATAATTTTGATTTCTAATTTTTCTAAACTTAATTTCAAATACTATTTTTCTTTCGATATCATGTCCAAATGACTACCTAAATTATGAGATGTTCCACCATTTTTGGATCTCTAATGAATAGTGTGTCCTAGGGATAATACAACTTATATGTAAAGAGAAAGATTATTATCCTCCATTTGCATTTTCAATTTCATAGTTTTTGGCCAAAAACATCTCTCAACTATATTCTATGTTTAAACCACATCCTTGCACTATCACAATGAACAAAAAACATCCCTCAATTATCTTAAAAATGGCAAGATTCATCCTTTAATTAGTTTTTGTCAAAAAAACTAACGATTGATCAACCTACAAATCCCCTATTTTGTTTGCTCCCATTCTTCTCTTAGCTTATAGTAGTAATAGACAATCCTAACTATATTGAATGAGCTAGGAAGAGAGGTTTGCATCCTCAACTTCATAGTAGCAGCCAGGATGTCCCATAAAAAGTGAGCAAAATATTTCAAGTAAAATATTTTTCTCTCTATATAATTACTGATCAGATAAGCAACGAAATATTATAAGAAAAAAATGTATAATTTTCTCTTTATTTCCTAGACAATGAGGGAATTTAAAGTATGAAGGTAGTTTATTTTTATTTTATTTTTGTTGATAAACACTAGTTACTGTATTTTAAAAATATAAAAGTAACATATTTAGATATTACATAAAAAAATATTTTTTATTCCAATTTATGTGACGTTTTTCGCTTCTTAAGATACAAACTATGTGAACTTTTTATAAATATTTTACTATGTATTTTTCATCATATTCACTTGAGAAGAATTACAACTTTAATATGTGAAAAACGCCACATATTTATCCATAGTTAATTCTAGCTTCAATTACATGAAAGGAAATGAATTTAACCGTTAGTTTCTATCGAGAAAAAAGATGAAAGGGTGAATCTGACCATTTTTAGGATAGTTAAGGGATGTTTTTTGCTCATTGTGATAGTAAAAGGATGTTGTTTAAATTTAGAGTATATTTGAGGGATGTTTTTAGCCAAAAACTCTTCAATTTCACCTCAATGTACCATTTGATTTATCACAGCAAGTGTCTTATTATTTTATTATGTATTAGATTGTTAAGGGATGTGGATCATGTGGTGAGTTCGATGAGATACCTTCACATTTAATTGAGGGACATTTTTAATAAATTTTATATTATGTAAATTTAAATTAGTTGAATTGGTAATTTTTGAATTTATATAATTAGATAAAAAAAATTTATCATGCACCATACTAGTTCAATTTTGTCAACTTACTAAACTATGATTGAACAACTGTAATCTAGAATCTACGTGCTATACACATTTATTATAGCTGGTATAGACAACGAATGTTCATGTGATTCATCATCAAGTATCATTTTGAAAATGTTTGAGTAATTTTCACAGAGACTAGAAATAACAATTGAGATAGGGTAGGATAGGATAAAACCTTAATAAGAGGGTGTTGTCTCCTGTATTCAGGTTAGAAAAAAAACAGATTGAACAATTGTAGTCTAGAATCTATGTGCTATACACATTTATTATAGCTTGTATAGACAACGAATGTCTTATGTGATTCATCATGACGTATCATTTTGAAAATGTTTTGAGTAATTTTCACTGCAGAGACTAAAAATAACAATTGAGATAGGATAGAATAGGATAAAACCTTAATAAGAGGGTGTTGTCTTTTGTATTCAGGTTAGGAAATTTATTTGGTACAATTTGTATAGTAAAATATGGGAGCCACTTTAATCTCCTTATAATTAAAAGTTGTATAAATTATAGGAACCACATATTATAAGTACTAAATAACATCTTATCCCTTCTAATTTTCTATTTACCAAAAATCCCTTTAAAATGATGTTTGCGGGATACATAGCATTGTGCACGGGATACATTAGGTTTGATACATTCCACATAGCGGGATACATAGCGTTGTGCACGGGATACATGCGGGATACATAGGTAAAATAAGGGATTTTTGAAATTTTTGAAATAAGTAGGGATAAATGGATATTAAGGTAAGTAAAGGAGTGTAGTTAAGTAATTTTGTCCAAGTTTAATATGTTGTTATTGGCTGGATGAGAACACCACTAAAATAAAATCTTGAAAAGAATACAAATTCTATTTTACTTACTTTTCTAACTTGTCTACTTCCCTCATTCTTGGGACACATGTAAGGCTAACTATTTTCTCTTTCCAACACTTTGATACCTTTTACTCCCTTACCCAAATTGATAAATATATAATTAAATCCGCTCTAAAAGAAATAGAGTAATATTTAAAAAAAAATACTAGTTATTTACTAGTAATATATCTTAAAATTGATTTCATATGATTTAGTATATATTATTATAAATATTATTTTTTGTTGAAACTTTTTAAGTTAGAGTTAAAGATTTAAGTTGATTATAGTTGTTTGAATGTACTTTTTCCAAAAAAAGTAAATATGATTAAATATGACTGTTTTCATGAAAAAAAATTACGATAAAATTTTAAAAAGAAAAATATAATGAAATTGAAAATAAAATTTTGAATGTTTTTCAAATTCCAAATACGGCTTAAATCATATCTGAAATTTTCTTGACTAAACATTGATTTTCAATTTTTTTTTTTTTAAAAATCATGATCAAACATACGAGGTGGTCCTGCTGTATTAATATTCGTACGAGGTGGTCCTACTATATTGGAAAATTTTATGCTCATCCTCACCTCAATCAACATTAATTGTCAATTTAAGAAGCATTTCACTTTACACTTGTATCATTTTTATTTGATTACATTTTTGTGGATATTATATTCCATGGAAAGTAGAACAAATTATTAAATGCAAAATATCTACCCGAACGTCAAATACTTCAAGTCCTAGGATAGGCTAGACGCATTTCTGAGAAATTGCCTCCAAGTAGCCTAGTTTACGATTTTCGGTCGAATCAAAATTTTCATTAACCTTATGGATTCGATCTCATATGTTTTTAGTATTAAATTTATTATAATTTTTTAACTCATGAATTAATATTTATTACTTTATTATAATTTTTATAATAATATATTTATAAAATTATACTCACATCAAAAATATTAAGTTCAGATAAACACATTACCTTTTTTTTTCTTTAGATTGTTTATTTTTGTGATCAAGTCAAAATTTAATGTTTCATTATTAATAGCCGAACTATTGGGTGGGTTACAAGACAACAATGGAAAATGTGAGTAAAATCTTCCAAATAATGAGAAAGTAATACCCAAGTCGCATCATATATAGTTTGTCTTCATGGGGAGAGTGAATAGGAATTTAAATATTCTTCATTAAATAAATTCGTTATTTTTTTTCTCCTCAATGTACGTACCATTCTTTTTATTTATTAGCATAATACATAAATTGGATCCTAAACTTGACTTCGAATTTTAAGTATGACCTCTAACTTTCAAAGTGCACAAGTAAGCACTTCAACTATCCAATTCTTAAACAAAAAAAACACGCGAATCCAACCTGGCATAACGCATGATTGAGACGCAATTCAGGCGCGTCAGGGGTATTTTTCAAGGCCCACAACAGTTAAAAAAAAAAGCGGAAATGACAATTTTACCCTTAATGAATCCCTTTTAAATATATCTTTATTTTTTTCAAATCAAAATCCCATTTTTCTTCTTCTTCTTCTTCCTAATTCTAGTACTCAAGCTTTTTTTCTCTTTTTGTGCACAATTCTGGTCGTTTTTTATGTAATGGCTTCTAGTTTTTTTTGTCATTGTGTAAAAAGAGCTATAATGAAGATTTCTTGGTCTGCAAATAATTCAGGTATAAAAAAAAGTGAATTTACATTCATGGTGACAACTTCTACCAAAAATAAAATTTCAAAAAGCAAAAATTAACATAACCAAACTAAATTGAGGAAGAACAACACATAACCATCCAAAAGATAAGAACTTTGACCACAAATCTTCACAATTTTACTTTGATTTGCAAAGAAATTAGGGCTAGGGCTCCGCTGATGTTGAGTGAAAATCGAGCAAAATTGAGAAAAGAAAATACGACCCTACCCTTTTGTATTTTAATTTCTTCTTTTTTTTTAATTATAAAAATACTTGTAATTTTTTTAATTACGTGGCAGCCACTGAGTGGCTCAATAAGCCACGTAGGAGCGTTTGTATATCACACAATTTGGTTGGTAGATTCGCGTGTTTTTTTGTTTAAGAATTGGATAGTTAAAGTGCCTACTTGTGCACTATGAAAGTTAGAGGTCATACTTAAAATTTGAAGCCAAGTTTAGGGTCCAATTTATGTATTATGCCTTATTTATTTGAAGTATCTTATGTGGTTATTATGCACCACACAAGTTAAATATTGTCAACTAACTAAATATGATTATAACTCAAGAATCCATATGATAGCATAGCTAGGAGGCCGGTTTGTTTCATAAATAAGGTGATTTTATTTTCTTTTTGGCTAAATAAGGTTTTGAAATTGTGTCTGTTGATAGTTTTTGCCAAGAAAGTTTACTTTAAAACTCAAGCATAGTATGCTGAAATTTAAATATTCCTACAAATGAACCTCCAACATAATGTGTTGAAGTGAAACTTTACCAATATACTAAGGAGCTCGTGTTGTTTTCCCTATGGTTCATGAAGTATCAAACGCAAAGGTTTAAAAGTTTGTTGAAGTCGCTAAATCTATTATCGAAAGTCCTAAAAATTGACATTGCTGCTAACAACTGTTTATGAAAAAAATACTTTTAAAATAGCTTTTTAGAAAAATGCTTTTAAAAAAAAGCAATTTATTTTTGGCTAATTCATTTAAAAAGTGTTTTTTATAAGCAAATTGTGTTTGACTAACTTTTTTTTAAAAAAAACTGCTTTTGAGAGTCAAATTACGATAAAGGGTGAGTATAATGTACTTCTAATTATAGAGAGAAACTAGTTTAAACATCTATTATAAAAAAATAAATTAAATTCATATACAATTTTTCAATCAATATTATACATTTTTTGAAGGGCTGTAATCTTTAATTGTTTTGTTTTTCTTTTTTCTAATCTTGCAAAAACATTGTTGTTATTTTTTTTTTCTCATTCTGCAAAATAATAAATAAAATAAGGGAAAAGGCTCAAATATGCCATCGAACTTTTAGAAAAGGCTCATTTATGACATTGCTGTTAAAGAAAAGGCTCGTCCATGCCATTTTTTTTAACTCCGATTTTGCAAAACCATTTTTTACACACCAAACATGGTTTAACACTTTTCTATTGGTGTTTTTGGATCAAATATACATTTTTTGCTTGTTTTTCTTTAAAAACACCAAGAACACATGAAGAACATAAACAACTCCAAAATTTTCAACATCTTCAATTCTTCACGAAATCATCTCAAATTTCGGCTACACCATTAATTTCTTTTTTAAAAAAACAAAAATTCTAAAATCATTTGTAGAGTTCAAAAAATTCACCCATATTTAAAAATATATATTCCAAAAAACGAAAATCAGTCCCAAAATTTCAAAATTTGCTTTGATTCTTGTTTTTAACATTAGATCTTTGTTGACTAGTGTTTTTTGAGTTTATGTTCAAAATTTCAAATGATTTGAAGAATGTTCATGTTTTGAAACTTTGAAGAAATTTTAATTGAATCTTGTTGAGTTAGGTTGAATTCGAGCTCAAAAGAAATTGAGTTTTGGTATTTAGCTCGGAGCGAAACTACTCTTGAAATTTGAGGCGATTCATGAAGAATTGAATAAGTTTGAAATTTGGGAATTGTTAATGTTCTTTATGTGTTCTTGGTGTTCTTAAGGATGAAGAAGCAAAAAAATGTACATTTGATCCAAAAACACCAATAGAAAAGTGTTAAACCATGTTTGGTGTGTAAAAAATGGTTTTGCAAAACCGGAGTTAAAAAAATGGCATGGATGAGTCTTTTCTTTAACAGCAATGGCATAAATGAGCCAAACTTTTAACGGATGGCATAAGTGAGCCTTTTCTAAAAGTTCGATGGCATTTTTGAGCCTTTTCCCATAAAATAATAATACATAAATGTAAATAAAAAATAAAATTTATTATATAAAAATAAAAAATAAAATTATTAAATGAAACTTACCCAAACATATATATTATATTATATATTATAGGGATATTTTAGTCCCGAAAAAATAATTTTCTGCTTCTGCTTTTTTTAAGAAGCAGAAATTTTTAGTTTTTCCGCAACAACATAAAAATTCCTTCTGCTTCCAATAAAAGATAGTTTTACAAATTTGTCAAACACCTAATTTGTCACGACCCAAAAATGGATGTGATGGCACTCGTCGTATCCCACCAAGACAAGTCAGCCTAAACCCAATCATTTCGATAAAGTGCAAAAATAAAGCAAAGTTCAATAATAATTACTATTACGAAAACAAGTCAACTTAATTCAACCCCCCAAAACCTGGTTGTCACATGCACAAGCCTCTAATGTAAATACCAAAATTGAAATAAGTTACATAAGTCTCAAATGACGTTGTCTTTCAAGTAAAACAAAATCATAAACAGGAGTAAGAAGGTTCGCTGAGATGACAAACAACTACCTCTCAAATCTCCACAGAAAGCCTCGGAAACGAAGAGAATAAAAGGTATCACGAAGATCCGGGCTCGTAACCTACAAAAGATTGTAGAAACAAGGGGTGAGTACCAAACCACACGGTACCCAACAAGCAAACCTCTAAACACAAGCTAAGGGAACAGAATACGGGTACTCCTTACACCCCATCCTAACCTCCATAACTACAACCTGCATAAAACCAGCCCAACCTAACAATTCACAGTTTACAAAGCATACAACTCAACAACAACACTCTAAATCATTATATATTCTCAATAACAACTCAATATTCATCAATAACAAGTTTCACAGAAAGGCGTTCACAAGATCAGCAACACACAAGATCAAGTTCATCAATAATAAAAATGTGCAATGCAATGAAATGCAATGTCAAGTATAGTGATGCATGTCTGACCTAATGATACACACCCGCTATTTCTCAGTCCGGGACCCATGGGGGACATATTTGTCCATGCATCCATCGCGGCACGCGATAGGTCCCTCGAAGTGGTACATCCTCTTTAAATTTCTTATTCTTTCTCAATGCACATAACACTTGTCACAACCATGTCTCAGAACAATGCAAATGACATGTCACACAAATAATGAGGAGAGGGCCATTTTCATAACATTGCACAATTCACAACAACACAATCATAATACAACTTCAACAATGATTTCAACAAGTCTTTCAAACAATTCTCAACACATCACACAAACAATTGATCACATTACTCCCAAACATATACCACAAGGAAATACACGAATTCCATACGCTTAACAAGGGTTTTAGAAATCCACTTGCCTCAATCGATCAAGAATTCACTCCAGGACTTGAGCCTTCCCTTTTTCGTTGAACTTCCAAATCAATGCAATCTATTCAAGTACATAGTCACGATAAGATTTCAAAACTACCAACATCCATATTTACTATAGGTTTAGCCTAGACCCATACGATCACCCAAATCTATAATCAAGTTCCTAAGTTTTAAGCTTAGGGTTAAGTTTCAACTCTTTTCCAATATCATAATTCGAATGGTATTTATATGATACGATAGATCTAATTATTTAATTACCTATCTTAATATGCCAAAACTTAACTCATAATGTGATAATAATAAGAGATTAAGCCAGATTACCAATCATCCACGGAAAGAACACCACCTCCGAACCTAAGAATACATACGTCCTCACTGTATCTACAATTCAAATTCCTAATTGTTAACCACACATAGTGTAGCAATCATTACCTATCAACTTTTCATTAAAGTTAGTCACACAATTTTTCCAAGACTCACGTTGAACAGCTACCAATTTCCATTCACATTATCCTTCCATTTATGACAGATATTTTGTCGTTTCTCCTTTACAATGTTTAGCAATGCACATCAAATTATCTATAATCAAATCACCCAACCAATATATTAAAAATTGATTCATAATATGATAATAAAATAAACTTACAATCGGTACTGCACAACTTAATCGACTTACAGTGACATACTGTATACACCATTCTTAATTCCTAATGATTAATTCAAAAAAAAGAATCATTGCCCAATCATCACTTCATTAATATCAATCCATAATTGGTAAAGAACTAAGGGTAAAACAAAAGAATACACTGCACCTATCTAATCTACAAACTTACGAAGCAAATCATCCCTTTCCTACCTAATATAATATTATTTCCACACATATACATATGTAGAAATTAATGAAGAGCATGCAGAGCACTTGATGCAGTACCTGAAGCAGATCGAGACTCGCGATGCCGAAACCGTACGCCCTTTTCTTCTTTTCCTTTTTCAATTATGACCCAAATATTAAACCCCAAATAATTTAATTCATTTTAACCCATGGTCAAGTGGTATAGAGTCTTTAATAAATGATCACTTTAACCCACTAACTATCGATTAATTAACTTAAGTTAAACGAATAGTTCAAAATTTCCAAAAATGACCTTCCGGGTCATCACATAATTTTTCAAAAAAATGTATTTTTCTCAAAATAAGTGTTTCTGGACTCCCAACATCAACGTCAAACAGACTCTAAAGACCTATAGATTATGCTTTAGTACTCCTTTTTTTCACACATGTATATAATTTGTGATTAAGCACTTTATATTTAATTTTTAATAGCTTGATTTATTTCAAAAAGTTTTAAAAATACATTAATAAATGCACGTTTAAAAAATTGAGTAATTTGAATCTCGTATTCTATATCAAAATATTGCGCGGGATAATCGAACAAACATAATATTCCATATTAAAAAAATAAAGAGCAAAAAATGGAAAGAAAAAAAAAGGGGACAGAGTGGGGTAGGACAATTATTTTTTTAAACAAATAGTACTAAACAGGATAGAGTAATACATATCAAAAAATTTACCCTTTCCCGTTCCATCGAAAAATTTTATGGTGTATGAGGTATGCCATGTAATAGTTGTATGAGGGACTTTTTTAATAGAAAAAAGTACATTTTGTAGGTCCCATGTCTTTTCAACCTCTCCCTTTCTCTTCTCACCCCTCCACCCCACCTTCTATTTACCCCTCTCTTTAATATGAAGTACTTGATATTATTATTTTTTAATTTTAATATATTTCATTACATAAATTTAAAATAATACAATAACAGGATCAGAGAAAAAAAAATAGTACTATATTAAAAGTAGCATTTCATTATTTCTTAAAATTAATATTTATTTTCCTTCCCTTTTTTATAGTTCATAATACTCATTTGTCAAAAATCAAATAGAGATAAATATATAGATACTAATTTAAATTTGAAGTCAAATAATTACGTACTTAAAAAAGTTAAACTAAGATGCGTGCACTTAACCTAATAAAAAATTAATTGTTTTAGTTTTAGGATAAACATAAATAGTTATTTAAATTACATTAATCAATTCTTTTTTCCCATTTTACTCTATTCATCATTTTATTCGATTATTTTTTTCTCGAAATTCAAGCTATAAAATGTAATTTTTTTCCATATGCTAACATGATAAGAATTGCAACTTAGTGGGAAGGATTATTTATGAACAAACATTATAAGTTGTAGTTCTTATGTTAATATAAAAAATAAAAATATATTTTAAAATATTAATTAAATTTCACATTGCTTGATTTCAAGAATAAAAAGATATCATATAAATTGACGGAAGAGTATGTATATATTTAAGTGTTTATGAAAAAAAATCGATTTTGGGTTACATTAAGATAGTACAAAAACTTATGTAATTATTTGTCAAAATTATTGATGCTCTTTCCATTATATTTTCTTGTGAATATTTGATGAATTTAAGTATATATGAAATTGTTGAAAGAGAAAAAAAAA
>NW_006239183.1:3176-20730 GCF_000226075.1 Solanum tuberosum | reverse complement strand
AAAAAAAAAAATTTATACCCCTTTCGTTTTTTGTATTAGTTATTTATTTTTTCTTTTACGGATTCTTTATGAAATTATAAATAAAAACGATACCTTATTAATTTACTCCTTAAGAATTGTTTTTGCAATTTTACAAATTTTGTTTATATTTTTAAGAATAATTAATTATTAGTGTAATGAAAATAAAAATATAAATATAATTTAATTTGTTAATTGAAAAATAATTTTTAAAAATAATTTTTAGTAATGTAAATAATCAATACATGAAAGAAATATAATATCAAATGTTAAAAGTATGATGAATTAGACTAAATTTCACATTTTTTATAAATAAAATTATTTTCAAAAAAAAGAAGAAGAAGAGATGATAAAAAATTGAAGATTTCAATCAAAGAGAAAAAGTTAAAAAGGAAGAGAGAGAAATGGATTTGGCCCATTTTTCTGAAAATGGGACCCAATAATCCACTTGGCAAATTCTAAGAGGAGCCTCATACAACTTGTGTCTGCCACATCATATCTATCCCTCATCCATAATAAAATTTTTCCGTTCCATCAATTGCCATCCCTAGCAAAGAAAAGCTTCAATAGGTTTAGGAGGTATATATTCTTCTTCTTCATGGATTGAGATGGATAAACAAATTAAATATATATTTTTTTATAGAATTTTGTTGCGAGTGTAGTTCTAGCCGCAACCTATTTGACAATAGTGAAGATTTTTGTTGGAGAAATTTTTTTAGAGAGATTTTTTGTGTCGAGACATAAGTTTTGCAATTGAAGATTATGTGAAAAAAGTTGAGCAAATTAGTTTTGTCGGAATTTCAAGCCAAGGAGGAGATTTGTTGGGTGTTTGTCCTGAGTTTCTTACCATAGCTGGATCTTCTTTTTAGAAAAGGAAAACATGTAATCTCTATATTTGACTAGTTTTTTTTTCTTGTAGGAAAAGGTTTATGATTCTATAAATAGAGATTCATTCGTTCTAACATATCATCATTCACAACATAGTCCTAGGGGCTTTTAGAGTTTTGTCTAAGGTGAGAATTTGTGGGACACAAATGAAACGTTATCACTTGACCTCTTTGTATTCCAAGTGAATTTGAGTGAGGTTAATTCTCTCAATATTTTGTACTCTCGTATTTATATAGTGAATTGCTCGTCTCTTTTTGTGTATGTAGGTCGATTGACCGAACTACGTTAAATTTTTATGTACTATGGTATATTTCTCATTTGACTTTTTTTCCATGGTCTTTCAGAGTTTGATTTGCTACCTTTCGCATGACACTTAATTATTTTGACCCTAACTATTCGTGTTATATAATACAAATATAGTTTATAGACGGTAAATATCTTATATGATTGACCAACTGTCATATTATTTTTGAAAAATTATCGTCAAATATTATTTTTTAAAATGTTTGAGTAATTTTCACACTGAAGATTAACTATCAATAGGCGTTGGGGGTATATATTCTTCTTCTTCTGTTAAAAATAGCTTTATTATTGGCTGGATCAGAACGCCACTATAATCTTTGAAAGAGCATAAATTCTATTTTACTACTCTCTGTCTCTAATTATTTGTTCACTTTTGAATAGATACACCTATTAAAAAAATAATTATTGACATAGTGAGTTTAGTGTTTATCATTTTATTCTTATTAATTATGAAGTAGATGAATTAAAAACTTAAGATTTTCAAAAAATTCTACTTTGTTCAAAATAATTAATTGAGAGTATAATAGATAAAAAAATATTTTTTCTTAATTTGTTAAAATGAACAAATAATTAAAAGCAACTAAAAAAAATAATAAATAATTAGGGACAGAGGAGTACGTTTCCAACACGTCTACTTCCATCATTCTTGGGACACATGTTCCCTAGTTAACTTGTCTACTTTCAAAAAAGTTTATCTTTTACTCCCTCAATCAACTTGACCATATTCAAAACAATAATACTGTATTTTAAAAAGAATAGTCATTTGTTATCCTAGAGTAGATTTTATAGAGTACTCACTCTGTTTCAGTTTATATGATTTAGTTTTCTTTTTAGTTAGTCCAAAAAAAAAGAAGATATATTTTAAAATATTCATTTTATTTTTAATGAAATGATTTGTAGCTATACAAACATCAATCACTTATTTTAGACTACAAATTTTAAAAGTCATGCTTTCTTAAACTTAAATAAAATGAAACAGAGGGAGTATTACATATTATTATAAATATTGTTTTTTACTTTTATTGAAATTTTTTGAGTTGGAGTTGTAGATAAAATAATATTTGATTATAATTTTACAAATAATATTATTTGTTTGAATGTACTTTTCTAAAAAAAACATGAAATATGACTAAATATGGTTGTTTTCATAAAATAAAAAATTAGGGTAACATTTGGAAAAGGGGATATAGCAAAAGTAAAAATAAGATTTTGAGTGTTTTTCAAATTCCAAAATATATTTAAAATTTTCATGACTTAACACTAATTTTCATTTTTAAAAAACGGAAGAAAATAAAAAAATTCATGATCAAACATGTCCTAATACTAATTTGGCGAGACGTCTTACGAGGTGATCTTGCTATGTTGGAGAAATAATTCAGTTCAATTTTCACCTCATCAATCAACATTAATTGTCAATTTGAGAAGCATTCACTTTACACTTGTATTATTTTTATTTGATTACATTCTTGTGGATATTATATTCCATGAAAAGTAGAACAAATTATTAAATTTTAAACACCTTCATTATTGCATCACAATCTATGGCGGTGCAAAATATCGACCCTAGTTGAACGAACAGTTCTGGTCCTAGTGTCCTACGATAGAATAGACATGTTCTCTGTTTATCGACAAATTACAGAAATACAACCTTTTGGTTTTTTGGTTTTCCACTCGATGTCCGGAGTCTATATTAGAGCTCCAATTAAATTTGGATTACGCATTGCAGGGCCCATTCGGGGGTAGCGCTCCCAACATGATTTTCTCTATACTCAGGGCTCAAACTGAGACCTCTGATTAAAGATGAAACATTCCCTCTAGTGCGCCACAACTCATATTGGTGACATGTTCTCTTTTATTGCCTCCTAGTGGCCACGTAAACAATTTACAACTTTTATTCAAGACGAAATTAGAATTATTGTTTATTTTATAGATTCAATCGTACAAACTTTTAACTAATTTTAGTGTTGAATCCATTATAATTTTTAAGTTATGAGTTTATATTCATTATTTGTTGTAATTTTCTTATCAATATATCATCATACTTATATTAGTGACGAAGTCATAAATCTCGTTAAGAATATTCAAAATTTAATATATGTGTATGAAAAATAATTTTTGACCTATATATTTTATACAATTTTGTATATACATATTATAATTTTTCAATAAAAAGTATCCGATTAACCATTCCAAACTATATATAGTTACGATACTGATTTACAATACGTATATTATTAATCACTAGATCACATCATAGTTTGTCTTCATGGGAGAATGTACCACTTTTTGATTTATTTGAAGTATCCTAGTTGGTTATTATGCACGACACAAGTTAAATACTGTGAACCAGCTAAACTATGATTTAATAACTCATGCTAGAATAGCAGGCCGGTTTGTTTCATCAATAAGGTGATTGTATTTATTTATTTTTTGAAAAAATTTACATAAACATACAATTTAATTTATCATATTTTCTAAAAAGAATTACCATCTTAAAATAGAGGGGATGTTTTGCACAAATTGTCCTTATTTTGGGGTGGTCTTTGATTTTTGCCCCTCGAATAGGTGGCTTTTAATTTTTTCCCCTACTTCTCTTTTAACGAAAATTTGTTGTCCAAAATATTTGTAACTATGACCTACTTACGTTAGACAAATCTTGTTAAAAAATGTTTTCCCCGGGGGTTAAGATCAGTGCTATCTAATTTGCAAAGCAAATATTTACCTCGTAATATTTAAAAAAATCGCTAAGCACAAGTTATTCCCTATAAGGAATAAGTACATACTTCTAAACTTATGTTCATACTACTGAAATTATGTGCCAAGACACAAACTCATACTATTGAAGTTATGGCCTAAGCTACAAGTATATACTACTAAACTTATGCCCTTAAACACAAGTTAGTTAGGCATAAGTTTAGTTTTAAAACTTAATACGTTAAAATGTTCATACTACTGAACTTAGTCCTCAAAACACATGTCACGCCTAAGGCAAAAAAGAAAAAGAAAAGAGTAAGGTTTAATTATGCAACATGTGCCTAACAAAGTTGTGACCTTGCCCGTCGATTTTTGTAATTCAATATAACTATTAATATAAAAATAATTTAAAATATCAAATATTAATAAACCAACGTACAAGGTCGGTTTATTTGAAACTATATATTTTTAACTAAAACCAACTTGGGCCATTATTCTTTGGAATTTAGAATACACTCAAAAATCCATATTTTTACTTTTAATTTCACTTTCAAATGAAATAATCAAATATTATTTGTACAAATTATAATCAACAATTCCAACTTCAAAATTTCTAAAAGAGAGTGAAAAGATATTTGATTTCTATATATCGAAGCACCTAGATAATTAAATTGAAATAATAGCAATACTTTATTTTTTTTCAAAATATGATTCTGTGTTTGTTGTATATAAATTGGCAAATTAAAGGTGTGCAACGCTTACTTGGTTTTGTCCCCTTTTTCACACTTGGTACGGGAAGAGTAGACGAAAAAAAAGAAGAGCTAATTAAACTATACTAATGGGAAAATTTGAAAAGATGATATTTTGGTACATTCTATTACTTTTTCCCTCCATAGTATTAGGCAAGTGTACTTGTGATCGGGGATAACGATGATGAAGAAAAAAGCAAAACCAAGACAGTAGTTTACTATAAAGTGGGAGCCATCGCTTCCATTTTGGTAGCGAGTGCTATTGGGGTGTGTATTCCAGTATTTGGTAAAGCAATACCGGCCTTAAGCCCGGAGAGGAATTTCTTCTTTATAATCAAAGCTTTTGCGGCTGGTGTGATCTTATCAACGGGGTTTATACACGTACTCCCTGATGCATTTGACAAATTAGCATCACCATATTTGAAAGTGCGACTGTGGAAAGATTTTCCTTTCAGTGGATTTATTGCAATGGTTTCAGCAATAGCGACTCTGATGGTGGATACTTATGCAACTTCGTATTACAATAAGAAAAAAATGATAAGTGGAGTGGTGGTTCGGTCCGGAGATGAAGAAGCAGTTACTCATACTCAATCGCATCAACATGCACATAGTTCAGTACCGATGATGATGGGTGATTCTATCTTCGAGCTCCTTCGTTATCGTGTTATTTCTCAAGTAAGCCAATTTTTTATGTTATTACTATGACTTGATGATATGTTTAAGGCCACAAAATTAAATATTTTACGGTATGGTATGGTATAATATTTGTGGTGTGGAGCGCAGGTTTTGGAAGTGGGAATAATAGTACACTCTGTCATAATTGGAATAGCTTTGGGTGCTTCTGGAAATCTCAAAACTATAAGGACTCTTTTTGTTGCTTTGACTTTTCATCAATTTTTCGAAGGCGTGGGACTTGGTGGATCCATTGCTCAGGTAATTAATTTTCTCTATTTTTTTTTACATTAAAGGTGGGCAAGCCCTTTTTATTGAATGGACTATATCACATAAATTGAGTGGATGAAGCATCACCATATCGCCTGTTCGTGCCCCTTAAGTTTATCAAGATACTTCATTTAGACAATTATACCAAATCCTGTTTCAATTTAATATCTCAACTCCTAATAAAATGTTTCAGTTAGATATTTTTTGTTCAAAATTTATTCACGTGTGTTCTCATATGTTTACTAGGTAGTTAAGTTATAAATAAATAATTTCCTTTAATTATATACATTCATCTCAATAAGACATAAAATATCTCAAATATTTTTCACTTGAGTTTGATGCATCAAATAAAATGATATGACATATATATTTACATACTTAACTTATTATCTAATAGACGAATATAGATACATATTAAAAAGTATATATATATAAAATAAAAATATCTAATTAATACACCTTATTGAGTTAAGATATTCCATTGAAACATAACTTTGTTAGTTACATGTGTACAAATAGAATATGGGATTGAATCGATTGACTATGAAGCATTTTCTTTTTGTTTCTTTTCTAATTGTTATTTATTGGAATAGTGACCTGTATAACCTATGTTATACTCTTGTCACATTTTACTTTTTCACGTTCTTTTAAAAATCACAAATAAAAAAAAATATCTTTACTATTGTCTCCTTTATCTTTGATTTCTTTAATAAATTACATTTTATTCGAGAACAAGATCAAACTAATTAATAATTTTATTTTAAGAAAGTTTGGTTATTGTCGGTTTGTTTATTGTTGGTTTGATTTGGTTTTTCTGATTTTTTTCGGTTGAAAGTAATAAATACATATCTCAATAGACACAAACACCTAGTACATGAATAATTCACATAAAAGCTATTGTGGGTTCAATTAAACAATACTAGAGTTATTATTACACAAACAAAGTGATTCAATTAAGAGAAAGTATGATTATCTTATGTGAGGTAGGATAGATAAAGACTTTGTAATGAATTTTGATGGGCTTGGACTTAGGGTTGTAATAGTTGGGCCAACATTAAGTGTTAGGCTTGAGAAAATGATAAACTTAAAGACTTAAGTTAATTAAAAGGGAAATTTAACAAAAAAAATTTATTTTATTTATGAATAATATATAAATAATTATAAAATTTATATATCTAATTTCTCGGTTCGATTTGGTTATTTTTGTCATTTGTTTTTAGTAAAATCAAAATCAAACCAAATAGTATCGGTTTTCAAAATTTAAAACCAAACATAACCAAACCAAGCCAAATAAAATATCAGTTTCTTTAATCGATTAGATTCAGATTGTGAATCAAATTGATTTTTTAACCATAATCATAATCAGATTGCATGTGTTATATATATATGCCCTACGCTATTTGGCAAATAATTGTGAAACTGTTGGTATTTTATTATTGATTGGTAATAATAATTAATTAATGTATTAATGTGCCAACTGATAAAGTTGTTATATATTCCAAATGTAGGAAGATTTTATAAATTTATGTCATACATTTATTTGGCACTTTAATTTGCAGGCAAAATTCAAATCCCGTGCTGTGACTATAATGGCTTTATTTTTCTCGCTCACAACTCCAATCGGAATTGCAATAGGACTAGCAATAACAAAAGGATACAATGAAAACGATCGAAAAGCTCTCATTATGGAAGGAATATTTAATTCGGCTTCAGCTGACATCTTAATTTATATGTCACTCGTTGATTTATTAGCTGCCGATTTTATGCATCCAAGAATGCAAGGCAATGGAGAACTTCAATTAGGGGCTAATATTTCACTTCTTCTGGGTGCTGGCCTCATGTCTGTCATAGCCTTATGGGCTTAATTCATCTAACACAAATTATTATTAGCAATTTCACATTTTTTTTTTGTCTTTTACTTTTAATGTATTTCTTTTGGTAGTTAACTTAGAGATATACAAATATGACTATAAATCTTTTTATATAGAAAAAATAATGACGTCAAAGCTTGCATGATTATAGAACCTTATTACCAGACATATTTTGGGTGTTTAGGAGTTATTTTACAAAAAATAGATGATTTTCTTTATTTTTTATGTGTGTTAATTCATGAACATTTTGTTGATATGATTTTGCAACATCTTTATGGAAAATTCCGTAGGGAGTAGGAGCAGTATGTGAAGACTCACCATATTTACGGTATTTTTGGGCATTTAAGAGCCATTTTACAGGAATTAGGTGATTTTCTCAGTTTTTTTGTGAATATTAGCCCATAAATATTTTGGTGATATGGCTTCCAGTCGATTTTTTTGCAGAACCTTTACAAAACACTCTATAGGGAGTTAGGGGAGAAGTACGTGAAGCCTCACAATTTTTACAGCATTTTTGGGCACTTAGGAGTCATTTTTACAAGAATTATGCGATTTTCTCAATTTTCTGTGTCTGTTAGCCCAAGAATATATTTGTGATATGACTTCCATATGATTTTTTTATAAAACGTTTGCGGAACCCTCCATAGAGAGTTGAGCAAGCAATACGTGAAGTCTCGTCATTTTTATGATATTTTTGGGCATTTAGGAGCCATTTTACAAGAATTAAGCGATTTTCTCTGTTTTCATGCACATGAATGTTTTGGTGATATGACTTTCAGATGATTTTTTTGTAAACCTTTACGAAACCCTCCGTAGGGAGTAGTACCTGAAGTCTCACCATTTTACGACAATTTTGGGCTTATAGGAACTATGCGGTTTTTCTAAATTTTTCGTGTGTGTTAGACCATGAATATTTTTGTGATATGACTTCTGGCATTGTTTGCAAAACCTTTATGGATCACTCTGCGGGAAGTTGATGGAGCAGTACATGAAGCCTCATCATTTTTACGGTATTTTTGGCATTTAAGAGTCCTTTTTTGCATGAATTAGGCGATTTTCGCAATTTTTCATGGGTGTTAGCCCATGAATATTTTGATGACATTGCTTGCGGTAGATTTCTTCACAAAACCTTTATAGAATCTTGAATAAGGGGTTGGGGGAGCAATATGTGAAGTCTCATTAATTTTTACAACATTTTTTGGCATTTAAGAGGCATTTTATTAGGTGAATCCCTACTTATAAAGATTTCTTCCCAATCCAAAAAGGAGGAGAAAAATACACAGTTGTTTTCTTGAACCAAAACTCACATTAGTTTCTCCTCTTTTTTTTTCTAGAAAATAGAATTCTGACTTCTAGTGGATATGGGCACTATAGGGACCACTTAATTAATTACTGAGTCTTCCTATTATGAAAATAATTTCAAATAATTAATTTGAATTATTCTTACCATAATAAATTACAAATTATTCATTAGAAATTTGTAATTGCACTCCTCTATTTATATTTCAAAATTTCTCATTAAACCCTTATGTAATTCCCCATGTTAAGATTACAAAAGCTAATTAATAAATTAAATTACTGACGAATTTAATTTAATGATTAATTTTCATTAGAGCATTGCTTAACTTATTTCATGTATCGGATTCATAAATCCACTTGCAAGGTTTGACACGATGAAAACTTATAAGCTTCTCAAAAAGGCATATCATCAATCTCTATATTGAGACATGGATTTCATCAACTAACTTATTATTTCACCAATACATATTATTATCAT
Source organism: Solanum tuberosum (assembly GCF_000226075.1). Classification (NCBI taxonomy): domain Eukaryota; kingdom Viridiplantae; phylum Streptophyta; class Magnoliopsida; order Solanales; family Solanaceae; genus Solanum; species Solanum tuberosum. Next base: position 11,488 of record NW_006239183.1, on the reverse strand, counting down.
CCAATTTAATAGGCATATTGACTCATCTCAAAATCTCACCTTTTAATAAATCAAAATGATAATTAATACATACAGATCATAATAGTTATATCAAAATTAATAATATAAGTATATTTAATAGTTTAAATAATATTCTTTTGTCGGTCTAAAAACAACTATATCTACTCGGTCCCGTTTAATACCATACAAAATGCACTAACACAAGAAGTTGGAACTATACCGTTCCCATAATCATGATAAATTATATATAATCTTGTGCTACAGTCCTACCGATGGCATGTCCAACTTCCATCTTAGATTGTGAACAAAAAAAAACTATACTTATAAGAACCGATGATTAATCATTTGTGTATAAGCTAAAACTCTATACACTAAATCATCTACTATATAAATAAATAAACACCTTAAATGAATATATGATCTATTAAACCTTTTATTATAACTGAAATAATAATTATTCTATAATAAATACTATTTCTAAAACATATGGTTAATCATATATATCACAACATTAATACATTCTATCAAACGACCACCTTATTATAATTTGTTGAGATACATAAAGTTTTGTGCTCAGGTGATGCAAGGGTGGTCTGATTCTTATTTTATAAGGACTATATTCTAATCCAGACATGAGCTGTGTAGGTAATTTGTGGTGCTTGCGGAGTATACAGGGTGAAAAGAGAATTCATAGTTGAGTGATTTTTGAATTAAAAATTAAAATTGAGTAACTTTTTATTAAAAGAATCTATAATTGAGTGATTTTTAAGTTAAAAATCAAAATTGAATTTATATGAAAGGCTCATAATAAGTTAAGTGATCATTTGAAATATTGTCTGCATCATATTCTTATACCTTTGAATAGTAGAGGTCGGTATTCGTGTCACTATATTTTAAGTGTGCTTGTTATTTTTCACACTTTAATTTGCATGAAAAATCTATTCAAGGCTTATTTTCGTTTGAGTTATTAAATTCCGCATTGGATATCAATTTATTTTATTGGTGGAAGAGGATTTTTTTCGTAAAAACCAGATAATTGGATTGAGACAACTAAGGAACGCGTTTTGGTCCACAAAGTACACTCAGTGTTCTGACAGAAGAATCATTTGGAAGTCTATGAAACTCAAGTCTTCTGGCCATACTTTGGAGTTGACAATTGAGTTCAACCAGAATAATAATAATATTTTATTGGTATATCATGTATTTTAATATTAGAAATTAAAATATCATATATATGATAATTAATTATTACAAAAAATGATGACATAACTCTTATGAATTGTGCATACTTGATAGATTTAAGACGTTATGAGGCATTGAGAAAAGAAAAAGCATCGGAGAATTAGCTTGTTTGACTTCGATTCTTCGGTGGAAATAGGTTATGATTTATTCTATTTGATAGAGAAACTCTTAAAAGTGATTAATAATCATTGAGTAATTTTGTGAAATTTTCTATGTACTTCAAGCACAAGAGCAAAAAAGAGCCTTCAGACAAGATAATATTACCACTTTTTATGCACAAAACAGGAAAAAAATGTAGTTATCCCCTTTGCGAATACTGCAAAAAAAAAAAACACACTTGGAAGAGTTTTTTTTTATGGAGAATGATGTAATATGTGGAAATTGCAAACAAGCCGGCCAACTTACAAAAGTGTGCAAACTTAAAAACAACCTAAAGCACAAGCAACAGAAGCAGAAATTGAAGAGGAGCAACTTTTTAAAATTGTAGTGTGTAAAGCAAAGGAGGAGTGTTGTGTTTTCTTTTAGTTACTGTAGTAATTTTTTAGTATAATAAGTCGCCCAGCTTTAAGATGAATTTGAATTTTAAATATTCATTAGGCTGTTTTAACTGTTGAGAGTATTTAGCCTTTTTGATTTTTTGTTATGTAGATTTTTTGCAGATTATGTTATCAATTTGGCTATTTAACTCCCTATTATGCTTAATAAAAATATTGAGTGATATTTAAATCAATTCTTTTTGTTGCACCGTTTTTAGAAACACCAACATAAATTAATTGATAATGATTTCATACTTTATAATGTATTAGATTATGTTTTATTTATTTTTCTGAGTGTCATGATTTGTTTGGGGGTTGAGGATTCTCCTATCTAGGTATTAGAGTAGATGCCGCACGGTCCGATGGGTTGGATCGTGACACAAAGAAACATTGGCATTGACTATAAAGTTCTTCTAAGCAATGGTCAACGAAGTTCTTTTCAGAAATCAGCCCGAAACAATGAAGTGTTGTCCAATGTTTTCTGAGATCAAATACATCTCAAGAAGATCTGAGTCATCATACAATTGAAAAACACGCTACTCAATGTTCTTAAATTACGGAGAAATATTACGAGAAAAGAATTAAAAGAACATAAAATTATACTCATAAAATTCATCAATAAAAAATATTTTATTATTTATTTATTTTAATTGCAGTTAATTTCTAGTATTAAAAAATTTGTTGCCAACAATAACCAATACAAAAAGGGCAACATTAACATAATTATTGTAGGATCAATTTATACTATTCTTGACAAGCTCGAACTTTAATTTTACACTCTTAAAATTCCACTTTCCTTGCTAATTACCTATTCTAATACTTGATTCTATTGTTCAAAACATTGTCCAACTTGGACCTGACTTTGAAATTTAACTACTATCAGCCAAACTATCTTTGAGTTGCTTCCTTCCAAGTGTAGAAATCTAAACTCAAAATTGCATTTCTAGCAATAATAATATATAGTAGCAGCATCTCCCTCTTTAGATGGATTCAATAAAACTTCACGTAATGTTTCTCATGAAAGAATATAAAATTAACCTTCCCAGCTTTCTGCTAATTAATAACAACTAATTGCTTTTTAATTTATTTTAGTTGTGTTTCAAGAGATAAGTATATTTAAGTGGACATTATTATGTCATTTGGATATAAATAATCAGCAATATTAGAAGAACTCTAATTGCTACAACCACTAAGTTTTATAATATGCTTTATCAAATAATTATTTTTTTTACAATATCATGTAAAGTTAAGAACTTTTGTAAGATTTTGACGTGTAATTTAATTATTATTTTATTTAAATGTTATATTTATTAGTTTGTAAATAAAAATAAATTAATCATATTCGGATATTCAGAAAACAACCAATCTGAATTATTCAATAGACATATTGAAACAATATTCTAGTAATCAAATAAAAAAAGTTTAAATTCTCTTAAGTTGCATTCTATTAGCATAGATTCTTGATTTTTTTAATAATTACTTCATTCGGTCCATATTATTTTGTGTTTTTATTTTTGATACAACCCTTAAATAACTACCTACTCCTATGAACTAAGAAGAATTTTGACTAAATTCTTATTAATTAAACTAGTATACGAACTCGTGCGTTGCGCGGATATATTAATTTTTTGATTATTTTAATTTCAGAAAATATAAAATAGTTTAAATATTTTTACACGTTTGTCATGTATTATTTTTATGATGTATTAATAAATTATTATTTTTTCATATTAACAATTTATTAGTTCAAACTTTTCACATGAAATGTTATTAAATGACTTGTTGGTTTATTTTGCATATGTTTTTCTTTGAATAAAAAAGGTTCAAAATATTTTTTACATCCTTAAATTAGTATAAGATTAGAATTGAAAAATAATAGGTCTTTTTTGTACCATTTTCTTTAATAATCTATGGACATTTTATAGGTTTCTATATTCTAAAAGTTAAAGACAGTTCATTTATCTTATGTATATTAATACTTTAAACAATTTGCTTTTCAAATAAATAACATATAATATGATTTCATCACTTCGTACTATAATTATTTTTTTTAAAGAAAATATTTAACTATAGCTTATTTTTTTCTTCCCATTAATATTTTTGTTATTTATAAAAAAAGATATGGTTATTATTTTTATCAACACAAAATTTAGGCCATAAACATAATATTTTTTTGTAGTGCTTTATTATACTAAAAATTAATGAGGTTATTTAATTATTTGTGTGCAGTTTATATAACTGTAGTTGTCAATTTTTTTTAAAAATTAATTCTTTTAAAAATTAATATATTTAACTAATACGTACTATTCATATTCATAATTGAACCCAACATATATGTTGCATGTCTTATTTTCTTAACCTTTACTTTTTGAAGAAAAACATATCTATTCTTTTATTTTTTTAATTATTTTTTAAAAAACTATCCATATTTATTTTTATAATTATTTAAGTTTGAAAAAAAGAGATTTAATTTTTCATTTTGTTATTTTTTTTTCTATTTCATGTCTGTTATTTTGGGTTGGAGATACATGGTTTATTGTGCACCTATGATTTAGGAGCATGTTTTTCTGGATAAGTTATTTTAAAAAAAATTGTAATTTTTAATATGGATAAGTTAAGCATGTGAAATTTTTTGATTATCTATTGTTAATAATAAATACTTTCAAAATATACTTTGAAAAAAATTTCATGATAAAGGTATGATCCTAAATACATTAGGCAACGAAGTTCTTAATCAGTTACCTTAATCTTAGGATTCCATCATAAAACTACCATACACAAATTTAAAATTGTGGTTAATAATTAAAAAAATAACTGCAATAATAATTGGAGATAAATTAATTATTTTAATCATCACAGGAGACAAAAAATTGCCCTGTAGTTGCTATTCAAAAGGGGGGAAAATCATGATTTACACTTTTCTAGTAACCATATTTAGTGAATTTGCAAATAAATAAATTTATTTTTATTCTTAACAAAATCTATTTTTTTTAATTTTATTATTTTTTTGTTAATCAGTTTTAAGAGTTCGTGTATAGCTGGAAATGTAATGGAAAGTTGTAAAACCGGCTATTTAAATTCTAATTGTAAATAAAAGTTTAATATTAGAAAAAAAAACATGATAATATTTAGTTACTAACTCAATTTTATATTCACATTTTATTTAAATATTTTTAAAATTTTAAAGCGGATCATTTAAATTTTAAATTTTGTAATCGTTATGTTTATATAAGGGATAAGGGTCTAAAAAATACCCCAACTTTGGTCGGATTTGCTGCGATACTAAACTTTCATAAGGACCTATTACCTCCCTAGACTATTTAATACGGTATTTTTTACTCCCTGAACTATTTAATAGTGTATTCTAAAGGTATATATGTGCCCACGTGGACACATTACAATTTATAATTTTGCATTATTTTTTATGTCCACGTGAGCAAATATATATGTTTAAAATACGGTATTAAATAGTCTAGGGAGGTAATAGGTCCTCATGAAAGTTTAGTATCGCAATAGCAAATCCGACCAAAGTTGGGGTATTTTTCAATCCCTTATCCCTTTATATAAATATAAATTATATATATTTTTAAAATGGTTATATCACGATAAATTTAAGTAATTCTTTAATAAAACTTAATTTTTAAAATTTTAGTCTAGAATTTAATATGATTACAAATTACAAATAATTAATTTTAAAAAGGAAATTATTTTTCTATGATGCAGTAAGATTTTAGGAATTCTATATTGTGACTTTTGTCTTATAAACCATAAGTTATAAATCTAGCCAAACATGCTCTAATAAAAAAAGATAGAATTATCAAAGATATCCCATCTACAAGACAAATAATAGTTTTATCGAACTTTATAGGAAAACGTAAATAACATATGTTTAAACATCATACTCTTACACAACAATACTACTTAAAGGCCATGAAATAAAAATTAAACTAAATAAACAGAAGGCTTAAAAGACGGGATAATGGGTGATCTTTAAAACTAAATAGGCCAACTAATTAATTAATTAGTCTAAATAGAAATGTTAAAAGTTAAGTTTATAATAAATATTATCCTTAAACGGTTATGATTAGTTTTAAAACTACATATTTTGTTTCTAATTTTAAACTTATATTTTAAAAATTAATTAACCACTCTTAATTCAAAATTCAAAATTTTAAAATATAAATTAAAAATATTATGTAACTCTTTAAAAAAATATTTTTTATAATTTTTAAATAGTTTCTTACTTCCTTATTAGAAAGTATAAAAAACAAAATCAACACACTAATTATTCGACTAATTAAAACTTAAGCATCAAACCAACAAACTCAAAATATACTACTAAAATAGTATAGAATCTTAGATAACTTCAACAAAATATTGAGATCATTTCATGATTGTTTATATAATCAAATAAAAATATATGTTAAAATTTTGTATTAATTTATGATCATGACTAATTTATCTTGCGCTAAGATTAAAAATCTATATTAAAAAAAGAGACATGAATTAATACGGTGAACAAACTTGTTAAATTCTGAAATAAAAAATTATAAATACTTACCTCTAGTGTTGAATTCTGAAATTCTGTCACATTTTGAAGTGACACACAAATGCACTAAAAAAATATCGAAATTTAATATTTAGATTGAACAATTTTAACAAAAATGAAGAACAATGAATATACATATAAATAAGACAAAGATAAAAGAAGAACAAAAACTGATACAAAGAAAGTTGAAAGAATGGTTTGCCAACATCACTGTAGTATTAGTATCTATAATAATAATAATAATAATAATAATAATAATAGGAAAGGTGATAGCTCTTACGTGTTAACACCATAAAAATCAGACTTTTTAAATAATTAAAATTATTTTTAAAAAATGATTTTAAATTAGTTCTAGAAAATAGGAATAATTGTAAATCTATATTTATTATTATAAAAAAAAACTCTACAAATAACGTATGTGGTCCTTTTTTTGTGGAAAGGTATTTTTAAATTTGGCTTAAGTCATCTGCAGCCCCTTGAAGTTGTCTGCATAATTCACTTAGACACCTCAACTAGGACTAGTACCTATTGAACACTTTTATCTATCTAAAACTTGTTTCTATTAGACCTTTTTTGATAATCAGTAAAAAAGATAAAGTGTGTGTGATACACTTGCTATGACATGACAAAAATGACTAATTAAAAGATGACACGTGTCACTTGACCGCAACAACTATAGAATTTTTTACTCAACCCCACCCTACCCAACCACCCTTTCTTCTTCATCTTCTTCTCATCAATTTTTTTCTCAAACCACAAAAACCTTCACTGCAGATTACTTGCAGATTCGATTTTTTAAAAAAAATATTTTGTATTCCTAATATGTGAGAGAGAAAGATATTCAAAGAGATTGATACAATAGTGATGAAGAAGTTTGTCAATGGTTACTCATCCGGAAATCAATTGCAAAGAAAAATTGAAAGGACCCAACTTAATTTTATCGAAATTATTTTTCATTCCTAATATATGATAGAGAAAGATATTCAAAGAGTTGGTACAAGAGTGATGAACAAAGGAAGTTTGCTAATGATTAATCATCTTAAAATCGATTGTAAGGAGAAATCACGAGGACCTAAATTAATTTAGCGAATTATTTGATATTGTTTTTGATAAGTTTAGTGAATTTACAATTTTCTTGGAATGGTAATATTTATTCGAAGGTAACTGGAAATGGAGATGGAACGTCAACTTACTTTTTTTATCCCAATGTTCAAAAATCTACTTTAGTTATTTTTCTTGCAAATTCAGTTACTTGATTCCGTTTCTTTTTTATGAATATTGAAAAGAAATAGAACAAAAAAAAATTGAGATTCTTTAGTTGTCTTTGAAAATTTAAATTTGGGGAAGAAGATGACTTGAAGGGGGTAGGGTGCTCTTTCTTTTTTGAATTAAGATTTTTTTTAAAAAAATATTAAAAAAATATTTTAATTTATTTAAATGCCAAGTGTCAATTAAAGAAGAAAAAGTGTAAGTTTTTTAGAAAAAAATAAAAATAAAACAGTATTTCAAAAACTTTCACGCGCCCATAGGAAGTGAAAAACACTTCTTTTGCCATATCAACATTTTGTGTTTAATAGGTAATTTTTTGAACAATTTAAGTGTTCAATAGGTAATAGTCCTAGTTAAGGTGTTTAAATAAAATATGCAGACAACTTTAAGGGGCCGTGGATGACTTAAGCCTTTAAATTTAACCATCTTTCCACATCCTCCTAATTTAAAGAAAACAAGCATAGTCTATATCATCATTCTAAATAAGTGAGAGTTCCTCAATCCGACGAAAACAATGAAAAACCGCCACGTAGGTCAACTTAAAAGTCCAATGAAAAACCGCCACGTAGGTCAGCTTAAAGGTCCGCCCATCTTTTCCTTTGGCTTTACCTCAAGTCGAAAATGTGGGCCCTTGTTTCTGCCTATTTCACGTTTTTCAATTTTTCTTTTTGTTATCCAATTGCCCATTAACAATTCTCATTTCCTTCTTTATTTGT
>NW_006239183.1:0-1491 GCF_000226075.1 Solanum tuberosum | reverse complement strand
TTTTTTTGGGTTCTACGTTGAGATTTCTCTGCATCCAAAGAAGACCCAATTCGATTCTTCTAATTCTAGGCAGATTAGGTTGATTTACTACATTTGTAGAATTTGACTCTTTGTTGAATCCACTAATTTGGGGTTAAAAATCTGGTAGCTCACTAGATTTGCTTAACTGTTTATTTACACATATTGCTCGAATGTTAACCTGCTCCCTTTTTTCCTTCACTCTGCACTTTGAAAAATATTTGTTGTCTATGTCTTTTGCATCTTTGTTGTTTCAAATACAAGTACTAACAACTAATCATTACTTTATAATTGTACAGGTATTCCATTTCAAGTTCATAAGGAAGCTACAAGAGTCTAATTTATGAATAGTTACCTTGTGTGTGATGTTAAAGAGTGTATTTTAGCATTTTTATCAATATAAAAATGAAGTCATGGACATTGTTCCAAAATGTCTATGAATTATGTCTTGAGTTGCTTTTCAAGGAGTAAAGTGTGAGAAAGTATTGTTTAATGAAGAAGTTAAAAAGGTGCAATTCAATTTTGAGACCAAGTGTTGAGTTGGTCTTTCACATTAAACTTGAGAAAAAAAAGGAACTAACTTCAGTAAATGCATATTAGTACTATAGGATCTTACTCATTCATGATGGCTTTCTTTTGTTACTTAATTGTAATTTTCCAAAACTTGTTTTGCTTGAACAGGGTTCATCGTTTAGGGAAATATCAGATCCGAAAATGTTTTGCCACGAATTGACAGGTTTGTTTATTTGGTTCTTATAAACTTTTGTAAATTCTTCCATACCTCCGTTTTACTTTTTATTATTGCGTGAATCTGCGAAAGTTTTTGATGTCTTTTAGTGCTATGAAAGAAAGTCACTTTGATAATAGAAGTATAGTAGGATTTATAAATACTAGGATTAGTCTAATAACCTCTAGAATTCAAATTTCCGCTAATGTTTGAGTATAATTATAGTGAGGGACGTTCATGTCACGAGTTTCAACTCTGACGTCGACCCAAAGTTGGGGAAAGTATTTAAGTGGAAACATAACGGAGGGGCATGTGCATACTCTTGAGTTTTTCTGATGAACAATGAGGTTTGACTAGCTAACTAGAAGGGAATTTTTCAACTATTAAATAAGACTGAGTCTTTTCTCGACTAAAAGGATGTCTTTTAGTTTTAAACCATATACTTCTATTGTTTTCTCCTTAGAGTTGTTGACCTCATCCAATCCTTGTCATTTTGATCAATGTATTTTGTTCCGCTAGATTGTTGGACAGATTGCAGGAGAAGCAACACAGTAAATTGGATAATGAAGCTTATTTGGATGAGAATCACATGCTATTTAAAAATATCCAGTTCCTTGTCGAAGTATTGCACCCTCTACTCTATTTTATTTCGTATGAGATCTCTTCTAATTGCTGATTTCTACACTTCTGAATCGCACACATGGGCACGTTGGATGATTCTTTTGACGATCCTTCATAATGTGGCA
>NW_006239182.1:922763-943526 GCF_000226075.1 Solanum tuberosum | reverse complement strand
GCGTGTATTGCAACTTCCCTCTTCTAACCTTCTTGTGTTTCCCTTCTCCAGGTTCCTCCTCATCTGCATTCTGATCTTCCTTAATCTGCTTTGATTCAAACAATTCTCTTAATTCTGGGTGAATTACTCTACATTCCACCTCTGAGTGACCTTGAAGTTTGCATGTTTTACAGTATTTGGGTAAAACATCATACTGACTTGTTCCTCCCTATCCTCCACCTTCTTCATACTCTCATGTTCCTTGTCATCACTGATTTCAGTTTGTTGCATCTGGTGAGAGACTAACTCATGTAAATTGCTAATTGGCCTTGTTTTTGTGCAGGGAATTAATGTTTGAGGCTTAGTCAATGTGTGCATATTATCCCCCTGTTGAAGTACGTGATGAGCAATGCTTCTTGAAGGGTAAGAGGATATCCCATTACCATCCATTTCATCATACATTTGAATAGGTTCAGGATACTTTGCATTTGGCAAAGACAATATCAACTCTCGTCTTTGTTGCTCATTTTCTGTCCCCGATGTTACTGATCTTTCAACTATATCAGCCTGTGCTCTCAATGTATTACTCATAACATCTTCTACATCATTTACAGCTTTATCAATTAACTCACTGTTTACCACTACAGGGACCTGCTGATCTCTTACTACAGTTGACCTCAACTGCTGCTCCACCACTGAAATCATCTCCTGAGGTTTGTAAATAATCATTTGCGATTTATTATTAATGTGAGACTCCTGTATAGTTGTAAATTCTTCATTCCCTTTTGTATGATTTTCTTCTCTCGTGTTATATTGATCATCACTGTCTATCATTGTTCCTTCTTCTCCTTGTTCCTGCAGAGTGCTAAAATTATTGTTTAGATGAATGCCTTTTGCTGCTTCTGGTTGATCCTGCCCAACATCAAGCAAATATTCTCCAGTGTTCATATCCTTTTTAAATCTTCTTTTTGTGGGATTCCACCTCATGTATTGAAACTTCCCTCTTCTAACCTTCTTTTGTTTCCCTTCTCCAGGTTCCTCCTCATCTGCATTCTGATCTTCCTTAATCTGCTTTGATTCAAACAATTCTCTTAATTCTGGGTGAATTACTCTACATTCCACCTCTGAGTGACCTTGAAGTTTGCATGTTTTACAGTATTTGGGTAAAACATCATACTGAACAGTGATAGCTACCATTCTAACCATGTTATGCTTATTGTCCACCACTTCAATCTCCACCTGCCTAGGTAAATCTGCTGCTAAGTCAACTTGTACTTTCACTCTCGCACAACTAGGTCGAGTCTTGTTGATCGTGGCTTTATGAAGGTGGATTGGCTTACCCACAGCCGCTGCAATAGAAAACAAAGATTCCTTTCCAAAGAAAGTAGGCAATAAATCTGGGAAGGAAATCCAGGCCATTGCTTGAGTTGTTTCCTCCTCCGGCTTAAATTTGGAGTCATAGATTAGAGGCCTCATTTGATAGGCATACCCGTCCTTTGCCATAATATAATAAACATTTTTAGCCATGATGTTCACAAAATCCTCCATTCTATTTAATCTTATCAGAATGTGTCTGTTCCTCAAAAGCCCAATCCGACAATCCCCTTTTATACCACATTGTTTGGGAATTTGAATTCTCAATTCTTCTAGTTCGGGCCAACCATATGAAAATTTCCCAACTATGGCTAACTGCAGATTTTCCATGATATTCATCTTCTCTACCTCCTCCTCTGTCCAAGTAACACGAGGTATTCCATTTACGAAAGAAACAGGCTTTATAGCGATCGGCTCCAACGTGTTTCTTTTGTCAATGTATGAATTGTCGCCTTTCAGCATATCAGAATATTTAACTTTGGTATTATTCTCCTCAGAATTGTTTATAGTCGACTTCACTGCATCAGTCTCCTTGTCTTCTGGTCGGTTGTAATCACTCTTATTTATCTCCATAAGTACGCTAGGCAAATTAATATCTAACTTGCTGGCACTCTTAGGATGGTACAGATGTGGAAATTGGTCTGGTGAGGTTATAGAGAACTGACCAGTCATCTGAGGGGACTGGCCAGTGGCCGGAAAATCCATTGACGACGGTCGAGGTTACAAAATTAGGGTTTTTACCATAAATGTTTTTACTTTTCTTGAAAGGAAAATATAATATTATTTTATATTTGGTTTATTCTCTCATTTTAGGACTCCCTTTTCTAGTAGGAAAGGTTTTAGGACTCTATAAATATAGGTTTGTTTCTTCTAACACAATAACAATAACATTCACAATGTAGTCGTTTAAGAGTTTTGTTTATGGGGAGATTTATTTTCTCTAAAGTTTCAATGTTTTTCTTTATATTAGTTTTGATATAATAATATTTTGATTTTTAGTATAAGTTTTTGTTATCTGATTTATCAACTATATGATTTGCAATTGTAAGCTTCCGCATGACGCCTTAATCTCCTTCATAACCCAACAAAGAACGTCATTTAATTCATACCAAACTTTGTTGATAGCAAAAATATCGACTATTATCAATAATTGTGGCATGAAAATAGAAAAAACATGTTTATACCAAAATAATTGCCTAGAAATTAATTTTTGGGTAATTTACAGGTTTAATAAGTCACTTAATTAAGATTTTATATTAGAGGTTTATGAATTTACACTTCCCAATATCTTAAGATAACACAAGTTGAATTTGTCATTTGCATTTAATTAAATGTACTGCACTTGTAGCGACCTTCAACATATAACGTAATAAATAGACTGAATAGGTTTTAAAAATTAAACTATTACTATCAAATTTTTTGAGTTTCATACTTAAATTATTAAGTGTTTTTGTTATCTTCTAAAAAATAAATCTCTTTAGATTGAAAACTCTAGTAGTTGAATGTGATAAAATATTGGTGTAACATGATGAGAAACACGAGAGGGATGAAAAAAAAAGTCTTAAAATGAATCCACCTAGCACAATGAATCCATGGTAGTTCAAAGGATTTTGTAATATTTTATCGTTTAGGTATGAAACTGATGAAACGGTAATAATTTGAGGAAGATTTTAACCTAATTTACTCAGAAGTAAAAAATTCACGTACACTACCACTTAAAACTCTTTGAAAGAGCTTTTGAAGTGCAATGTTCACATAACATTTCATATTTCCTCCAAAGAGTTTAAGTATCGTAAGACGATGTAGAAGAATAGTAACTGTTAGTGAGTATTAATTTAGATTTGACTAATCAATTTAAAAAAAAACACATTTGAGCAACAATTAATGTTTGACCAAATATTTAAAAAGTGCATTTTACGTGTATTTTCTCAACAACACAAAAAAAAGTGTTCCAAAATAGTATTTTAAGGGAGAAATTACTTTTTTCAGCTTTTAAAGAACAACTTTGCTACTCACCAAAAAATACTTGTTTTCTCCTAAAAATTTTTTTGCAGAATACCTCACTTTTTTATTTTTTGAGAAACAAGCACTTATGGTCTCACAAGCTTGGTCCAACCTGCTATAAAATTGCAATGCTTGACAATACATATGTAAATGGACAGAGAGAATAGACTTAAAACACATAAGTAGCATAGAGGTAGCATTACAAGGATTACCCATTGATAAAATTTCAGGTACCTGGAATGGAAACACTAGCTTGAATCCTTAAATTGAGACTTGAAACTGTGGAACCCTAGTTCTTACTCAGAAGGAACTTTGAACGTAAGGAACTTGATTTTCTTGGTGTTAAGTGTGAATAAGGAGGTTTAGTCAATTAACTTTTCTTTAATCCCCTTTAGAATAGGCCACAACGACATAGTATAGGAATTAAAAGAGTGAAAAAAGACCAAAATGATCATGGGAGAGAATTGCTATTGGAAGCTTTCACGAAACCATTTGCGGTCCATGGATTGATCTATGGTCCGTAGATATCTCCCGTGGAAATCAGGTCAATTTCTGAGTCTCTGAAGTTTGATCTACGAGACATATCTACGGTCCATGGTTCCATATACATACTTTAGACAGTGTCCATAAAAGTTAGATCAAATATTGAGTTTCAGAACTTGATCTACGAGATCATCTATGACCCACAAATGGTTTTATGATCCGTAAACTTGCCTCATTAAACTTCTGAAGTTGATTCTACGAGCCTTATCTACAATCTGTGGTTCCATCTACGACCCGTACATGCTGTTCGTAGATGACAAAAATTTCTACAGACTTGATTTATGAACTTTCTAGATCTGATAAGGATTTTAGACTTCTCGAGTGTTACAATAACATGGTAAACAGACCGAATAGATTTTAAAAAATCTCAATTATTACTATCATTTTACAGTTTCATATTTAAATTATCAAATATTTTTATTACCTCATGGACTATAATTCTCTTTAAATTGAAAACCCCCTAGTTGAATGTATACGAAAATATTGAAATAATTTGATGTGAAAGAAAAGAAAATAAAAAATCTTAAAATGAGTCCACCTTACCCAATGTATGCATGATTGTTCATAGGGTGTGGTGAACATTTTACCATTTGGGTTTGAAATTAGATTTTAACCTAATTCAGTCAAAAGGAAAAGATAAAATATTCACATATAATGTCACTTGAAACTCTTTAAAAGAGCTTTTAAGTGTGATGCTCACATAACATGTCATCTTCCTCCAAGGAGTTTATGTACAAAACTCGCAAAACGATGTAGAAGAATAATAATATATTTGGTCAAATTTCTAAAATCTAACTTATTTTGACAATGTGTTTTTTTTCAAACGTGCTTTTTTAAAAATTACTTTATACTCCCAAATGCTTGTGAACAACACTTGCCAATACATACACACATAAATAGATAACAAATACTTAAAATCAAGGTTTAATTGTGTTTCATACACACAAGTTTTACACATTATACTGCACCTTCAACTAATGAAGCAAAATATTCTTAAAGTTTTCAAATTGTAAGAGACTTCACCTCATCCACTTTCAAGAGGTCTGCATACTTATATCACCTCATGAACCCTTCATCATTTCGAGTGCGCTGACACATGATGCACGAGTCACTCATGCAGGTTAGGAATTTTGTCTAACCTTAGACACTTTTTTCCAGAATGGATTCATCAAGCTCGGTCAGAATTTTCATCGGTGCAGGTGGTGGAAGGTCTTCAGTAATTATGCAATGCGATATGTTGAGCACTTTCAACTTTTTTAACCCATCCAAGAGAATAACCAAAGCAGGTTTAGATAATTTCGTACACCTCACACTCAACACTTTCAAGTTTGGAAGAAATGAGACCAGTGCAGATGCAAACAGTATATCGCAGGGAGTCATAATCTTGAGCTCGGAAAGTTTTTTGCAACTCCTTCCAATTTTCTCAATGACATATGCAGGTTCTTCTAAACTAGGCATCGTCAGTGATTCAACATCTTTCCATTCATGAAAAGCACTACATATTGTTTGCTTTTCTAGTTTTTCCCAAGCAGACATAACAAGGCGTTTAAGCCGTGGACACCTGAAAATGAGGAAATTTAATTACCTATCCAAATTATCTCAGATGCGATGCTTTCTATACAATTTCTTGATTTAAGGTACAATACTATAGAAAGATTAAAGTTTATCCGGGGAATACCTCTTGGCAATATAAGTCAACTGACTGTTGTCAACAACAAATTGTAATGGAAGATCAATGTCAGTATGTTTCCACGACTAAGGTTCAAGCAAATCTTTAGGATGTGGGTCAATTTTTCACGAGATGGAGTGTCGATATATATATATATATATATATATATATATATATACGGCGATATTGAAACTCTGATGAAATTTGACTGCATTATTGACAAGTCCAGCGTTTTCCAACGACGTTGGTCAGAACAAGTCGATTGCCAAGCAGGAAAAACTTGAGGAATTACAGAGATTAACTGGAAAAGGTCGAAGGACTGGAATATCTTCACCAACATATCAATATTAAGGTCCTCCCATCGCCTTACAGGAGGATTTCCTTCTTCCATCACAACAACTTCAATCTTTTCTAGTTTTTGAAACGACATCATAAAAACTTCAATATCCTAAGTTCATGTAGAACCAAGAAAGGTTATTACTTCTCTGGATCGAAGAAGAATATTTGAACTCCTGACATCAAATTGATGTTTCTTATTGTCATTTGTATTCTTGTGAATATACTCGGACCATGAAGAATAAAAAGTTAAGCCCGACAATATAAAGAAACATAGAAAAGTAGAGTGCAAATACGTCCAAGGAGTACTGTGATGCTTAAAAGTGAAGAAACTAGAAAAATATAACCTGAAACTTAAGTTGGTTGTAGATAACGACAGAGAACTAAGTTCTTGCTGGCATAGCTGACGGAAGTATCACATTTTGGATAAAAATAATCATTACTGAGAGCAAAATCATGCAAAATCAAAGAAAATAATGGAACTCGCGTTACATACTTCATAAACCTAGTGTCGTTATTCTTCCCTAACATGGAGGATGGTCACTTCTACTACAACCATCTCTAACTTAACTTGGCTAGTGATCTCAACGATTTCTCATCAAAGGTAAATCAGTAATATCCCTCCAACCCAATTTCCATACATTTTTCAATTGTCTTTCAATTAAAGTAAGCAAATTTAATTCTGAGATTTCATTACGCTTTTCTCTTAAATTTCTTTTCATTAATTTCTAAGCTGAAATGTAATTCTCTTCTGCATCTTCTTGATACATTTGATGAAGTTTTTTACCTCAACAGAAAAAATATAATCTTAGCTTCCTCTTTTTCTTTCACTTACATTTTATAACACAATTTCAAGCATAGTTCTAGCCAGTGTACCGAAACCCTTTCTGATTTTCTTAAAACATAAAAAACAAAAGAGGGCCTTAAAGTAAATGTATCTTTACCATAAGAATTGTATATAAACTTATAAATATATGAATTTGTGCAGAAAACTACATTTTTAAATTAGCCAAATGGGAACTCATAGACCAAGTGCGAAGCCCTATGAATTTCTATAATTCATTCGGGCTAGATTCAAGCTAAAGAATGCAATTTAATTGAACCCAAGCAACATGAGGTGACTTGAGTTGAGAGAAGTTATTGGGATGCTTTGGGATAATTACTTCATAAACCATTGAGAGTTGGACTAAAGGGAATACCTAGGATTTTAATTTTAATGTAAAGGGAGTTACATGGAAATGTTAGCAAAGGTGAAGGCACACAGTATTGATGAAAGTGAACCAGATAGGCAAAGATGGGGAAGCAAAGTACATTTCACAGTGAAAGAATATTATAGACAACTATGCTCACAAAGTCAACTACCTGTTAGATGGCCATGAAAGTTAGTACGGAAGACCAATCCATCTATGAAGATTAAGTGCTTCAGCTGGATCAAACTAGACAATGCTTGCGGTACTCTAAACAACCTAAATAGGCAAGGATTGTAGTTGGTCAATAGGTGCTATTTTGCAAGACAACATATGATCAATGGAACATGTTCCTATGTTTTTTTTAATGTAAGTTGGTGATGCCACAAAGATTAAGAGATGCCAAGATGTCTTGGAGTCTATGCGTAGTTGATAACGCTAGACAAAAATATTTTTGGTAATAAAAGTTCTTGATAAACATCAATACACCCAAAAATGTTGTGAATATCAGAAAAAAATACTGATAAATATTATGAAAACTTAACAATTCTAGAATAAAAAGATTGGTATATGCTTGAGCAAGGAGGGGAAGAAGCGTGAAAACATGGCGGAGAGAAGCAAGAGGCCTGAAAGGTTTTGTGAAATAAATGGTGTTATTTTAAACGAGTTTGAAAAATATTAAGATTCTGTTACAGATCTAATTCATTCAGACCTAATAAGATTCATTAAGCAGTTTTAAACAAAACAAAATCAACTACAGTTAATGGTTTGAATTTGAATGATTAAGATTTAGATCTTACAAACAAAGGAACTTAATTGTCTGAATCTGAACATTTCAGATTAAGAACTCTATTAAGTGCAAACAAATGAAGTATGACTGATGTTTGTTTCTAAAGTTCTAGTTGCCGACTGATTTCCTTAGAGAGGGAACTAACATTAGAGTTTTAGCAGCTTATATGAAGCCCACAACAATCTTTTCTCTCATATAAACTACTAATCCTCTATCTATGGAGCTTATGTCTTAGATGCCTCAAAATCCAAATCTCTTTTTGAGAAAAGAAAAGACGGAATAACCAAAGCACCATTTGTATTAAACCTATGCAGGTCAAAAAATGATGTTACAATTTATTTGGATAACGATGAGAAGTCTGTAAAAACATCAAAAGAAGATACATTCTTGATTGCAGGACTCAAATTGAATCGTTATTTAAACAAAATGAAAATTCAGTAAATCAAAACCAACCTTGACAAAGAGTTAAACGTTAATAACAAGAAAACACACATTTTATCATACTGCACTAAATTACTAATAGTTGAAACGCAGGAAAATCAAGATATACAAATTTAGAGAACCTTGAATTCAGATCTGTATGGGCAAAAATCAAATAGCCAGAAAAAGGAGAAAAGAATTCCACAAGGTGTACACCGAATTTCTTTAACACCCACAACAACTCTTGGAATCAAAATCTGACATGAGTAAAGAATTCATCAGAAAAACAACCTTAGAGAATGTAGGAAGAAGATAAGACAGAGAGATTTAGGACATACCTTTAGATTATTTATTCACTTCAATGTGCACAAAAATATTGGGTGAAAATTGTGGGATGTTAGTGTGCTTTGATGAGGAGTGAGAGTTGTATATGAAATCTTGGTCAAATGGAAATGGAAATGTCATCCACCTGTAAATTGATTCTAGTCAACAATCTTTAACATTTTTACTATCCTACCTGTTTTTTTGATAAATGCAAAAAGAAAAATCTAAGTAAGATTTTCTTTTGAGTTAATACCTCTAAACTCCCTAAACTATTCACATTTTTCAGTTTAACACTTAAATTATGGGGTATTGTGGACATTTGTTGTTAACCCCTCAACTATAGACCACGTGATATGGAGAGTGACAGTCCAAAAAAGTATTTATGTGGGCCTACTACACTGTGTGAGGTCCGTCATTTTCTCAGATTCACCTCAGTTAGTGCATTTCTATTACTTGAACAGCAGCTTATGAAAATTGATTACTTAATTTTCTTTCTAAAAATATCAAAGTTAAAATGGGCTAGTATATTCTATGCAATATAGATATAGAATTATATTTAATATTTCTCTGTTTTCAGAGAGGATTTTAGTAAAGATCGGCGCTCTCTTCTTTGAAGACTTAAGAGATGTAGATTCTCTAAATTACTTGACTTTCATATTCCTTCAACTAACCACTCTCGTAAAATTCTCAGATTATATCCTTTTAAGTGTCTAATCAGTGAAGTGACCAACTAAACATTTGATAATGTTCACAAGTCTATGAATTCAAAGAAAACGAGACTCTTACTGTTATTTATTATACACACTAAAGTAACATTGAAAGATTATGTAGTACATGTTATTTTTTTTTTTAAATCCAGTTAATTTTTTATTTTTGAAGATGATCTTTTACCTTTTCATTTTCAAGCCATGTACCTTGTCTTTCAGTTCCCAGTAAAATGATATAAATGGAAATCAATCAGCTACATCTTTAAAATGAGATTAGAGGAAGTTGTGAAAAAAATAATTCTATTGAACATGCATTCATTATCAGGAAGAGATTTAGCCGTTTGAAATATGTCAATTGCATTATTTTGAAAATTTTCAAATCATCTAATTTGATTTTACGTCAAGATTTAAGTGACATAAATTAAATTTACACAAATCTAATGACGTGTCTGCAAGTATTCATAACATTTACATTTATGAAAGGAAAAGAGAAAAAGAACAAGAAATCTCCCGAATGGTAACACAAATCTAATGGCGTGTCTGCAGGTATTTTAGTTTCATTAAAATTTGATAATGAAAATATATAATTCTTGTGTGAGAAATAGGATTTCTTCTTTTCTTAAAAACAAGATAAATGAGTTATATGCGAGTTGTTAACGTCATACTCTGAACGAAAAGGGCTTAAGAATGTCCCTAAGTATTGTAAAGGAGAAAAAGGCTCACAATAGTCCACTATTATTTGAACTTAGACTCAAGAGACTAAACGTCATATGCTTCTCACGTGTTTCTGATCCTAATATCTAACCTTCATTCTTCTCTTCCCTCTTAACTCAGACCATCTGCAGGCAAACATATACATGTAGAACTAAATATATATGGTAGTCTTGTTTGTAACTTCTTCTTTGTTTGCTTCCACATGACCTACTCACATCAAAGGCGAAAAACGCAAAAAAGTTCTAAGGTCCGTGGGAGCTTTAAGTGCAAAGTGCAAATAAAGCTAGCCATTGTTAAATGGATTGAGATTCAATCAATTAGAAGTCAAAAGTTGTAGATTGAGTTGAGCTATCTATAGGAAGATAATTGCCAGGTCAGTCTGGTCGGAAAGAAGCTTGCTTACTCCTTGCTTTATATTGAAAGAAGGCTTTGATAAATTTCACACATTGATATATATATATATAGTATGACTAATTTAGCATAAAACTAAATACTCTGCCACCGGTAACTCTCTTTTTCTTCCTCTACCAAAAGTTTCACAACTTTCCACAACGAAAGTCTAAAAATTCAAATTCAAAGCTTTACATAGAAAGTTCGATGAAATTAAACCTACCCAGAAAACATAAAACACTATGAAAATTACCTTCTCTGAGAAATATGATAGATCTGACCCTTGATTTCCATCTTCTTTGAATCATACTGCTCCAATTCCTCTCCCAGCTGAACTGGAGGTTGCATCTGTTCCTCGGAATCTCTGGTGGTGAGCATGATCTGGTGAACCAAAAAACTCTGAAACAAGGAGATATGATAGATTCTTTCAGTTTTTTCCCATAGATCTACAACAATACTTGTAGATGAAGAGAAGGAGACTACAATAGCTTCCTCTCACCCTGGAATGAAATTGAAAATTAGTAAACACAGAAAATTTAACATTACTCTTGTAAAAATAAGAGAAATAAAGAAAAATACAAATGGAAAAAGAGAAAAAAAAGTAAGAAAAAAATGTAAAGCTATTTTCTTTTCTTTTTTAGCTATACTAGTATTTATACCCGCGTTTTGTGCGGATAATTTTTTAATATCATAATTTTTAAATTAAAATTATTATTATATTTCATTATTTACTTGTTTTGATATAGTGAATGTAGTGTTCAACCTCCTCTTATATATTCGTGCGATGCATGGTTAGTATCAAGGAATATCAAAAATTGAGACTAAAAAAAATAAAAATAATTCATGTTTTATAAATCAAAAAAAATTGAGTAGAAGATTTTATGAGTAAAATATTAATTATCTTGTGAAGAGAGTATAAAATGTAAGACTCTGAGAGTAGTAGTAATTTTTAAATCTTCTTCTATGATTTAAACTTAAAATTGCTCCATTTTTTTTAGGAATATTCTATTTTTTCTACTAAAGAGGTTAAAACAAAATTTGAAATATATTTTTAGTTTTTGTCATTTCAATTGTGTTCTAAATTATTAGATTTGTGTCCACAACGTTATTTTTTGTTTAATTTTAAAATTATATATATATATATTAAAAATATCTGTTTTTAAAAAATAATAATGATAAATTTAAATTTAATTCTTTAAATTTCCAAATGGTATTGGATTTTGTCCATAATACATAATTTTTTTCTTTTTTAGAAAACATGGGAAGTTATACATTTTTTAAAAATTAAAAATTTGAACTCAACCGTATTTTCAAATTTTTTTCCTTTTGTGTTTGTAATTTTAATTTTATTTACGGATTTTAAATTAATTAAGTTAATTTAATAATAAATAATGAATTTTATTATTATTATTATGTGCATTTGTTTTGAAATCAATAAGGAGGTATTACTATTATTATTAAAAGTGTTTGCATTAAAATTTAAATTTTAGATCTTTATCTTTACTTCCCTTTCCCTATCGCAAATTTTGATAATCAACTACAATTGCCTTTTTATTTTTGCAAATACAACTTTGCAGATTATTTGTTTTAAAAGTTTGCAAACATAAACTTAAGATATCATAAACATAAGCACACTAAGTAGATATTCAAATAATTTTGAGAAAAAAAATAGATAATACGATGCAACAAATAAACAATACATACAAGGGTACAAATTGGATTATATTTTAGAATATTACAAATTCAATATATTTATGAATCTCTCCTCCATCGATGTGTTTTATTATCTTCATATGAGATTTTAAGAGATAATTAAAAGATGAAGAAGTAAAAAAGAAGAAGAAAATTCATATTAGAAGAGATCCATAATTATTTTAATTGAATTTCTTTATGAAATTGTAGAGAAAAGGTGTACGTGAGCAGTTGAATAATTTTAGGTAACCACTTTTAAATTTAAAAAAAACAACTTGACATGTTTTACCTTTATATTTTTTTTTACGTGGGTTAATTTTGATTCTCTATTTTACATTTTTAAAATTTTAAATTCTAATTTCAATTTTTCATATAAAAGTAACCGTAAAAAAACATATTTATATTATTATTATTCGATTCGAATTAAATATGCGATAACTTCCCAAAAAAGAGAATCACACACCCTTAGATCTTTATCATTTAAAACTAATTAACTTCTCAGTTTTAAAACTAATTGTTTTGTGAGTTTTTCAATACCAAAATATGAAAAGAAGTGATGAAAATTAACAAAGAAAGATCTAAAAATATATGGCAACTTACCTTGACAAAATAAAGTTTATAGGAGTTTTTTGCCTAATGGAGAGTAAATTCCTTTCACATTGCTTAAACTAATTAATACATATGTAACTTATATATATAGATTGGGTTGTTTAAAACTTAAAATTCAAAATGAATTAATTAGTGATTATCTAATCCTAATTTTTAGCAGGGTTGACAAAGTAGTTTTAAAACTCCTTTATTTGGTTGGATAAATGTTTTTTCTAAAATAAAAATTAATTCATTTTTAAAATTGCAACTTTTATAAGCGTAAGATTTTATCATTTTTTTTGGGAAAAGGGTCAAAAATAGCCCCCAACTTTAGTTTATTAGATGACTATATCCCTGTTGTTAAAACAAAGTTATTTATACCCTCGCCGTTATCAATCACCATTTATACCCCTCAATTGACGGAAAAACCCAGATTGACTCAACTTAACCCGAATTTTAAGAAAAAACTTGTTCCCCATTTTAAACCCAATGCCCCGACCCCTCTATCTTTTAAACCGTTTTATTACTACTGTTCCGGTCAACACTAATCTAATTCCCTATCCAGAAACCAATCTCCCACAAATCAAACACTAAAATCATTAACTCCCATTTCCACAATGCAAGCCCAAGTATACTCATCCCCTTAAATTTTCTAATAGTTAGACTACAAAAAAATTCGGCAATTATCAAAATCAAACTCACCATCTGAAGAACAGAGAATAAATTAAACTTCATTTTGTTATACGGTAAATCCTTTATCATCTTCAAATTTAGTACTTCTCCCTAAAATTCCAGATTTCATAGTATTCTTCTGTGACTTTTGATCTTGCTCGAGTGGGTCCATTAGCTTTGATTTTGTTCTAGTAGTAGCTAAAAGATGCTATTTTCTCCTAAACAAAGAACTGATACTGAGCATAACCTTGTCTTGTTAGCCCGATCCAGTACTCAAATTGGACCAGCGGCGAACCAATTCGTTACTGGCAAGGTTCTCATTGAAAGAAACCCGAACTTCCCTCGGCGTAAGTACGCCGTGGTTGGGGCTTTCTTCCACCCTAGATAACGGAGGCGACTGTGAAAATGGCGATTCTGTTACGAAATCGAAATCTTTGTTGTTATCCCTCATATGTTTCATTGCTGCATCATTAGAGAAATCGTAATTGGAATCTCTATAAACCTTATTCTGTATACTCTCATTTGTACTGCATTGTTACTCAATTGGGTTTTCGAAGAAGATGAAGAATAAGAGTGCTCTGTTTCTCTATGGATTTTTGGAGTTTCTCTGATATTCGCTTTGACAACTATTTCTTTACCAGTAGTTGTATCCATACGTGAAGAACCCATTGTAGAAACACTGGTATTGGGGTTTCTTTCAATAAATTTTGACGTTCTTCTATTGGGTGTGAAGGAGAGTTAGCACGATGAAGATGATGAACTGGAGATAGAGATTTGAAAGACCTCAACTTTTCCATTAAAACAGGGAAAAAAAAGAAAAGGGTTAGTACAAAATTGAGTCGAAAACAAATGAATATTTTAATATGGCAATGGCGGTGAGATTAACAAAACGACAGAGAGATTAACACACTTGAATATTTTTTGTGTATGAATAAAAAGTGAGCTTTTTGGTAGAGACAAGAGAGAAAAAGTTAGCAACTTTGAAAATTGGAATGAAACGGAAAGGGAATGGAGCTTGTGGTCCATTAATGGAGGAATTAGACCGATGAATCGAGACGTACAGTTGCGTGAGTAAAAGGGGAATAGGTTTTACGGGTTAAAAGATAGACGGGTCAGGGCATTGGGTTTAAATTGAGGAATGGATTTTTTTTTAAAATTCGGGCTAATTTGAGTCAATTTGGGCTTTTCCATCAATTGAGGGGTATAAATGGTGAAATTAATAACGGCGAGGGTATAAATAACTTTATTTTAACGTCAGAGGTATAGTCAACTAATAAACTAAAGTTAAGAGGTATTTTTGACCCTTTTCCTTTTTTTTTTGGTTAATATAGTGATATTTTGTTGTGTTGATAATTTGCAGCATTGTTATGAAACATATATATGATCAAATTTAATTAGTATTATCTTAAATGGAAAATCAAAAATAAATTTGAGCAAACACCATCATCATTATCATTATTATTATTATTATTATTTTATTTTTATTTTTCTAAAATGAAGATTAATTCATTTTTGAAACGACAACTTTTGTAACCGTAGAATTTTGTATTATTTATTATTATTATAGAAATCAGTTATTTATATTTTTTAAAAAGAATACGTTTGAAAATTTTATAGATTGTTTAAACATGTTTAAATTTAAATTGAAAATAACTAATTAATACAAAATTAAATTATTTTAAAAACTAAAATTGAAAATTTTTGTGGTGATGACATGTGCCACTTTTTTCTTCTCCTTTTATATATAGATTATTATTATTATTATTATTATTTTTATTTTTTTCTAAAATGAAGATTAATTCATTTTTGGAACGACAACTTTTGTAACCGTAGAATTTTTTATTATTATAGAAATCAGTTATTTATATTTTAAAAAAAGAATACGTTTGAAATTTTTATAAATTGTTTAAACATGTTTAAATTTAAATTGAAAATAATTAACTAATACAAAATTAAATTATTTTAAAAACTAAAATTGAAAATTTTTGTGGTGATGACATGTGTCACATTTTTCTTCTCCTTTTATAAATAAATAGATTGTGATTTAATTTTTGTATTTATTAAAAAAATTGAGGCATTTATAATACACTATACAAGAAAATAAGTAAAAAAATAAATTTGACTATTAAAATAATAAACTCAAATTTGTCGTTAAAAAGTAAAAAAAAAAAGTTGCTCTAATAATTTGAGCAAATATTACAACAGTCACAATAACAACACATTTTGTTGATTAGTAATATGTTTTTCATTTACTTAGTAGTTTAATATACTTTTGGTAAATTTAATTTAAAACTCAAACAGGCCTAAATGTCTACCAAATTCAAAAATCTTTTCTTTACTTGAAAGAGTATTAATTTTTTTGTTTCTAAAAATAATCCCTGCGCTAATAAGACAAAGAAATGGAGAGTCTATGCCTTGAATGAATCAGTAACAACGGATTAGTGGAATGAGGGATCAAGAGACGGATAGGGAGGGAATTGTGCCGGACCAATGCTACGAGCTTCCGGAATCCAATGGAATCTTCGTAAAGTCGATCATTACGAGTGTTACGATTCATTCGATTGGCAGGTCCAATCGTTCCTATCATTCCTTTGCAAAAACTAATTCCTTTCAATCTTCAACTCTATCCTCTCAAGGTCTCTTTTGTATTTCCTTCATATAGCTAGCTAGACCTAGTACACATGAAGGAGAGGTATCACTATTTTCGTTGAGGTTGTCACTCGAGGCTCTGTTGATGTTAAAGGCTCATTGAGAATCTTAATTCTCAAAAGTTGTATGTTGAAAATAATAATTCAAAATTGGAGTAGGAATTCTAAGTTGTTTAGGATTTGTTATTTATGATATTTACTTATTTATGTTTAATTATGATTTGTTAGTTAGAGTGGTTCCTAGTCCTAGTTTAATTTTGTTTTTACTTTTATAATAGAGATGTTACTGTTATTTTCAACACACAACGATATACAAAATAGATAGAACTTGAAGTAAGATTCAAGAACCTACTTGTACTTGGAGATGAAGAGAAGGAGACTGCAATAGCTTTGAATGAAATTGAAAATTAATAAACACAAAAATTTTAACATCTTGTACTTTGAGTACTTAATCTTATTTTTTTTTATTTAATGTAAAAATAAGAGAAATAAAGAAAGTATAAATGGAAAAAGAGAAAAAAGTAAGAAAAAAATGTAAAGCTATTTTTTGAGTTATATTGTGATTTAATTTTTGTATCTAATAAAAATATTGAGGCATCTATAATACACTTTACAAGAAAATAAGTAAAAAAAATTTGACTATTAAAATAATAAATTCAAATTAGTCGTTAAAAAGTTAAAAAAAATACTCTAATAATTTGTGCAAATATTACAACAGTTACAACAACAATACATTTGTTGATTAATAATATATTTTTTCATTTACTTAGTAATTTAATATATATTTGGTAAATTTAATTTAAAACGAAGCCTAAATTTCTACCAAATTCTAAAATCTTTTCTTTACTTGAAAGAGTATTACTTTTTTTTCTTTCGAAAAATAATAATTCTTCCTATCATTCCTTTACAAAAAAATAATAATTCTTTTCAATCTTCAACTCTATCCTCTCGGTGTCTCTTTTATTTTCTTCATATAGCTAGCTAGACCAAGGACACATGAAGGAGATGTATCACTATTTTTGTTGAAGTTGTCACTCGAGGTTCTAGTTGGTGTTCAAGGCTCATTGAGAATCTCAATTCTCAAAAGTTGTATTTTCACCTGATTGTAACAAATATTTTTCTCTAAAAAATCATCAATGAAATGCTAATTTAATTTTATCCATATATGAATTTGTTGATTGTGTGCTGAACAAATTCAGCAAGACTAGTTTGTGAATTTGTGTATTAACATTTTCTTCTTTTGATATTATATACATTCGTTACTTTTGTCATCTATATTGGCTCCCAATTGGTTTGCTTATGCATTTTGAAAACATGTAGTTCAATTTTGTAATAGAATTTTAATGTTCCGTGCTAATTGTGAGATTTATGCAAATTTTAAAGTAGAGCGAGATTTGTTTATGTGATAGTAGATGTGAGCATAGGTTGAACGTCAATATGATATTTATCCGTTAATCTTCAAGAAACAATTTTCAACGCGAGAATTTCACTGTATGATTTGTCATCAATCTTAAGATTCTTACGGTCATCACTAGTTGAATTATATCCCAATCTCCAAGTATAATAGTCCATTGGGAAAATTGTCGAATAGAAGAGGATTATTGATTCTCTTGTATACAGGTTCCATAACAAAGGTAGGAAGTGTATTTAAAGTTATAAAACCTGATAAGCGTTAGAACTTTTGGGTTGTTAATGAGACGGATCGGTGGGTTATTTTTAAGAAATTATACCATCCCAATTTTTCTGATTTTTTTAAATGTGTAGCCAAAATTAGATTTTTTAAAACCATCCTAATCATATTGATTTCTCTTTGGCATTCGTACAGTTCGGTAATTTTCATTCTTTTTATTTTTAAAGTATTACCTTAAAATTATTAAAATATTTCTTTCGCAAGTGTGTTCTTGAAGAAGCACTTCAATTCTTAATGAAGCTAAGAATGTAAAACCTTGTTATTGTATTGTTTGATCTTAAACTTTTAATAAGAGTGTTTGCATACGTTTTGTTGTATTGTTTGGTGACTTTTATTATAGTTTTTTTAAACGTGATTAAAGGACAAATGCCCAAAGTCGTCACCAGAGGTCTAGGATCTAGGTTATATTTATATTTGAGAAATGTTAGAAAAAACATTTATATAAAATTTAATATATTGTTAGTATATAAATATATTTTCATACATGTAAGGTTATTTGATTCAGTTCATAAATTTTTCGATCTTCTTTTATAAATTAAAAAGACCATATCAATTGTTCGGTACAGTTATACACTTAAATAAAAGTCCACAATTTTATTTAAAAAATGATATAAATTTGTTCAGTATGGTTTGGTTGGTTCGGTCAGTTTTTCATATTCTTTTGACACCCCTAGTTAGAAGGACAATCAAGTTTGTATACTTGCTCAACCTATCGAACTGACAGACAATCAAGTTTGTATACTTGCTCAACCTGTTGAACTGACAATGAAGAAGAATAATACAAGGAAAATTCCTCATATTTAGAGTACCATTGGTTAACAAGGATTTTTTTGAGAATTCTTGTCATTCCTTGCATGATTGAGATGCTTCATCGAAAAGTAAGGCTCGAAAATCAATGTCATCTATAACTTTGAAACACATTTGAATCGTAGAAGTGACCTCATAGGTAGCCTGTTGAGGATGTCCGCAGCCACATTAACATCCATCTTCTTTGTTTTCTTTAATTTGAATGTTTTGCAACTCTTTTCCCTTGAAATTAAAAATTGAAGATCTTACCAGAACAACTCGTCAACTTAAACTAAAAATAGCCGAAAGTTATATATATACCATCAAAAGATATTCGGTAGTATAGTCGAGATAGTAGTGTACCTTTGAAAGAAGTTGCTTCAACTTTTCTCTACTGAGTATTATTTCCTAACTAGGGTTTTGCTATTGGGAATGTCACGAACCGAGCCTACACCCTGGACGTGGCTGGCACTCGAGAATCATTGTTGGTCCCCAATCGAACTCTCATCCTGGCTGACTACAAGCGAAAGACTAATTCAAGCATAGAAAACTTAAAACTGAATTAAATTCATTAAAATTAGTTAAATTTTTTTAACTCAAATGAAATTGTAACACCCCAGAAATTTTTTCGAACTAAGACTTGAACTATCCTTCGTTGTGAGTAGGATTTTACCGAGGAATTAAAATTTCTTAAGTGTTAAGGTCACTAGATATAGCACCTTGAGTTCCAAAAAGAATTAAATAGGAATTAGCAAAATATGAAATTTTACAAGTTAAGCTAAGTATGAAATTTTAGAGTTCCTGATGAGTTCTTGATAAGTGTTCTTGAAGTTTCATTAAGTTTTGAAGTAAGATTCTGCTTGGGTAAATTTTAAACGACCATATCTCTTAGAATATAAAGAGTTACGTGAGCCATAACCTATCCAATTAAAGGTATTTGAATCTACTTTCCAACGCCAACAATTTCGTGTCAATCCAATTTCTGAGTAAAAATATATGACTATTTTAGTAACCTATACAGTGCTGTTACGAATTAGCCGACGGGAAAATATTAAAAACAGTCGTTTTTGTCTTTTTAACTCCAAGAACGTAAGCGAATTTCTTGACTAATAAAAGGCTCAAAACAATCAAATTTTCATCTTCACTAATGAAAATCATAATTCTTGGCCATAGAGATTTCAAGAAAACTAATTCAAGAATCTCAAGAAAGGTTTTCTTTGATTGTTTACCTTCAAGCTAGGGTTTCATGGCTTCTAATCAAGTTCTTCTTCAAAATTCTTCAAGATTATTAAAGATAGTTCAAGAATCTTGTTATTCTAGGTATGTAAGGCTATCATAGTGTTAGACTAGTTCGTCCTCACGCCCTACCTCTACTTTCAAATCAGTAAAAGAGTAATCCAGTATACTTTCCCCAGATTTGAGTATTCTTGAGATAAGTTGATTTTGAGTTCTTGAATTCACGTTTCTTTTAAAAGTTATATTCCTAATTATCGAATAGCTATATTGTTATTGATATCCTTCATATCATGAATCATAACTCTTGAATTCATAATTCAAACTCAAGAGAGAGTTAAGAGTAAAGTTCAAGGAAGCCTTTGAGTTCAATTGTGAATCCTTTGAGATCAACTATCGATTTGAACTAAGTTTTGAGGAAGTAAGTCAGAGAATGAGAAGAGTCACATACATGAGTTTCATAATGTTATGTAGACCTACGAGTCAAGTCGTGCCCATAAATTCCGCATGAACTCCAGAAATTGAGTATCTTTGAGAGGAGTAGTATCTTCAAGTTCTAAGTCTTGAGTATTGAGTTCCTAATCCCCTTTGAGATTATATTTCTAAGAATGGGACTATTACATGTTACCCATAAAGTCTTTGAGTTGAATTGTTCATGCCCATAATTCCACATGAATCTTATAAGTCGAGCAGTCTTCAGAAGAGAAGTATCTTTGAGTCCTTGAGTTTTGAGTCAAGTAAAGTTAATTCCACATGAACCCTCTGAATTGAGCATTCTTGAAATTAGTAGTATCATTGAAGTTCTTGAGTTCCAAGTATTTGAGTTCTATCTATGGTTATTGAAAACCTTGCATTGAGTAGTTCATGTCCATAATTCGATATGAACCATATTTTAAGAAGTCTTTTACAAACGTTTTAACTTTGTTTTAAGACTTAAGCTTTGAGTTGAGGAAAGAGTAAGAGTAAAGTTCATTTTCCTTAAAATGATATATGGGAACTAAGTATTCCCAAGAGTAA
>NW_006239182.1:918738-922569 GCF_000226075.1 Solanum tuberosum | reverse complement strand
TTCAGGTCCTATACCTTTGGCCAGGTATAGGATGCGCTGGCAGCGTGAGGTAGATCGTTGTATCATCACTATAGCTCTTATGTGATGGTTGTCGGTTAGAGAAACTCCCACAGAAGTTATTGTATTTTTATATACATCAGTTTATTGTATTTTTATAAACATTTCAGAGTTATGTTGTATCTTTGCATACACATAGAGTTTTCAACATGTTTTTAAATAGTTTGTTTCTTTATATTTCACATATTTTAAATTGCTTTATATTGAAATGCGCTTAGGTATATTGAGTTGAGTATACAGAGTTGAGTACCCAGAGTCGAATAACATATCTTTGAGTTGAGTATCTTACCCTTAAGTACTTCTGAGTTGAGTAAGTTTGAGTAGTTTTGAGTATCCTTGAGTATTCCTTGAGTTGAGTAAGTTTGAGAAGAGGTAAGTATGTTTCCTTTTTATCAAGTTTCAATCTTATGTTTATGTTTTAGAATTCCCCCCTACATGCTCGTACATTCCAGGTACTGGGCCATTTGGCCTGCATCTTCTCATGATGCAGACATAGGTATTCAGGATCATCAACATGAGCTTCGTTGATACATCCGAGAGTTCGAGTTAGCTATGGTGAGCCTCCTTGCATCCAGAGGATTTCATTTACCTTTCGGTTATATCAGTTGTTACAATGTCGTGGGTTTTGTCTCGACTTCCATCTTTATCAGTTAGAGGCTTCAAATATAGTCAGTATAGTTGAAAGGTCTGTATTATTCATTTATTTTGTTAAATGTTTTAAATACTAAAGTTGCCTTTTTTATGGAGAGTTGTATATATTTTATTATACGTAGTTTTCTTTGGACTTAAAGTTTGAATTTAAGTTTTATGAATTTATATTTCAGTTTTTAAGCTTTGTATGCTTGAATCAGTTTTCCGCTTGTAGTCAGCCAGGATGAGGGTACGCTTGGAGACCAGCAATGGTCTTCGAGTGCCGGCCACGTCCAGGGTGTAGGCTCGGGTCATGACAAACTTGGTATCAGAGCACAGAGTTTAAGTGTCCTAGGGTGTCTATGAAGTCGTGTCAAGTAGGATCTTGTTTATGGTTGTGAGGGCCTCACTTCTATAAACGAGGGACTACAGACATTTAAGAAAAGTTTCCCTTCTTTCATATTCTTAATCGTGCAACATAGTTATGTCATAGAGACTTATTCTAACTCGTACGTTTCTCAAAATCATTCGACTACCGATCATACTAGAGGTGGTAGAAAAACAGAGTCAGTTCTTTGTCGATGAGTTGTTCTTAGCAAGAGTCTTGAGGAAGTCATGAGATTCCAGAGGGGCTTGAGAAAAGCCCAAGAGTAAGTTAAATATTCAGTTTCAGAGTAATGCCCTCATATTCATACAAATCGTGCATTTGAGCTAAAAGAGAGTTGTACTCTTTTCCTTAAGCCTTGTTTCAGTTGAGATCCTTATGAGACAGTATGATTAGAGCTTGGGTAAGATTTTCACTCGAAAAGATAGCATGCGTTAATAGATCATGAGGAATAGTAGTGAAAGAGCCCAGAGTTAGTATGCAGAGGTTTAGTGATTTAAGAAAGGGAGATAATGTTTTGAAGAATTATATTACTATAGTCGTGCACTGAGTAAGTTAATGATGAGGAGTTTTCCCTTACGGGTAGAGTGAGAGTTTCTAGTCAAGATGAGATAGAATATATATTTGTTAACCAGAATAGAGTTGGTGTCGATGTGCCATCGTATTAGAGGAGACTAAATTCATGTGTTGAATAAGAGAGCAGAGTATTCATAAAGTGATAGATCTAAGTTAGGCTTATGATTTGTTTGAGAGGGTCATGTTGATCATAAGGTTATAGAACTGATTAAGTAATAAAGTATAGTATAGTAAGTGAGCAATCGTATTGATATTCGGGTTTAGTAATAAATATTAAACTTGAATTTGAGATGAGGGTCATGATCAGAAAAATGGCAGCATGAAGGTGATGATGTTAGTCTTGAGACTTGATCTAGAAGACTTGACATAAAGTAGGTGAGGATTTGAGATGCTAGCTGGAAAAGATATGAGTGGTATAAGTGAGAGACCATAACATTTAGATAAGGGCAGTGAAGTGTGGTTAAGTCACTAGAGCAACAAGGTCATTAAGAGGTGTGCCTAGATAGCACAATTTTGTTGTCAATATCGAATAGGTCCATAGATTTCAAGTGTTAGCTTTAGACCTAAGGGG
This sequence comes from Solanum tuberosum, assembly GCF_000226075.1. Lineage (NCBI taxonomy): Eukaryota > Viridiplantae > Streptophyta > Magnoliopsida > Solanales > Solanaceae > Solanum > Solanum tuberosum. The sequence goes on along the minus strand of NW_006239182.1, from coordinate 920,350 downwards.
GACATGATAAGATGAGAAATCAAGTCAAGTGTTTGAGAGTAAGATAGTAATGAGTTCTAAAGAGTTTGGGGAATATCTTTTTAGAGGTCCTTCTAGTAATGAAGTTGTTAGAGTATTAAGATTGAATGTGGTAGTAAAGAGTAATAGTTTGAGATGAAATTCCCTATAGAGAAGTAGAAAATCCACACTTAAGGATTTGGGTTAAGCTTGAATATAGTAAGAGAAGACCATCAGACGCAGACCTTAGTAAGAGTAAACCATTCCATACCCAGACCAACCGTCATTCGAGGACGAATGATCCCAAGGGGAAGATATTGTAACACCCAAATTTTTTTTCGAACTAAGACTTGAACCATCCTTCGTTTTGAGTAGGATTTAATCGAGGAATTAAAATTTCTGAAGTGTTAAGGTCACTAGATGTAGCAACACGAGTTCCAAAAAGAATTAAATTGGAATTAGCAAAATCTGAAATTTTACAAGTTAAGCTAAGTATGAGTTTTGGGTTGACTTCAAACAACCATAACTCCTAGCTCAAGATGATACAGGCGTTCTACCAGTTACTGTAGGAAAGATCTTTGAATTATATTTCCAACGCCGCCGAGGTAGATAAGTTTCGAGGTCGGATGAGTGGAGTTTGATAAGTTTCGAGGTCGGATGAGTGAGCTATGGCCTTTTGAAGTTAGGCTGTCCAGTTAAGGAAAGTCAAAACCGGGTTTTAGAGGGGTATTTTGGTCTTTTCCTTACCCAATCAGATTTAATTCATTTTTAGTAAGGTTTTAAGGGTCTAATACTATTAGGTTCAGTTTTGTAATCCTAGTTTACGCCTAGGGTTTTAGTTTAGAGAAAAGAAGAGAAAAGAGGAGAAACAAGGAGAGGATCAAGCGTTCGTAGAGATTCTTACATCTTGTTGCAGATTTTCACCATGGGTTTAATCCCTAAGAGGTATGTAAGCTTCCATAGTGTTGGGTTATTTCACCCACACGCCAATCATGATTTATTCAGTGAAATTTCGTTATTGAAATTTAAAGATTAGAGTTCCTGATGAGTTCTTGATAAGTGTTCCTGAAGTTTCATTAAGTTTTGAAGTAAGATTCTGCTTGGGTCAATTTTAAACGACTATATCTCTTAGAATATAAAGAGTTACGTGAGCCATAACCTATCGAATTAAAGTTATTTGAATCTACTTTCCAACGCCACCAATTTCGTGTCAATCCAATTTCTGAGTAAAACCTTATGACTATTTTAGTAACCTATACAGCGCTGTTACGAATTAGCCGACGGGAAAATATTAAAAGCAGTCGTTTTTGTCTTTTTAACTCCAAGAAAATCATACACAAATTTATTGACTTATAAAAGGCTCAAAACAATCAGATTTTCATCTTCACTAATGAAAATCATAATTCTTGTCCATAGAAATTTTAAGGAACTAATTTAAGAATCTCAAGAAAGTTTTTCTTGATTGTTTACCTTCAAGCTAGGGTTTAATGACTTCTAATCAAGTTCCTCTTCAAAATTCTTCAATATTCTTAAAGATTATTCAAGATTCTTCAAGAATCTTGTTCTTCTAGGTATGTAAGGCTATCATAGTGTTGGACTAGTTCGTCCTCACGCC
>NW_006239182.1:910927-918398 GCF_000226075.1 Solanum tuberosum | reverse complement strand
AGTTCATTTTCTTTAAAATGATATATGGGAACTAAGTATTCCCAAGAGTAAATGTTTTCACATTTAAACAAGAAAGGAAACCTCAATTTCAAAAGAGCCTTCGGGCTAGTTTTCAGAAAAAGTAATCGCTTTCTAAATGAAGCAAGAGAGGAAACTGGGATTTCTAAGATAGCCTTTGAGCTAAGTTTTTGAGCAATTATCTCAAATCAGCAGAAAGAAGTATGTTTTTAAAACATAAGAGCTAGTATATTTTTGGGAGTAGTATTGAGCACCGATATGGGGGAGAGTTCAAACAACTCACAACCTCCATAAACTATGTAGCCACCATGGGTAGAAAACGGTCATACTTTTTAGATGAACCTTTTTTGAAATAGACTAGTGGATCCATTAGGCAGTTCAGCTCCTATACCTTTGGCTAGGTATAGGATGCGCTGGCAGCGTGAGGAAGATCGCTGTATCATCACAATAGCTCTTATGTGATGGTTGTCGGTTAGAGAAACTCCCACAGAAGTTATTGTATTTTTATATACATCAGTTTATTGTATTTTTTACATTACATTTTCAGAGTTATGCTGTATCCTTGCATACACACAGAGTTTTCAACATGTTTTTAAACAGTTTGTTACTTTATATTTCACTTATTTTAAATTTCTTTATATTGAAATGAGTTCAGTTATATTGAGTTGAGTATACAGAGTTTAGTACCCAGAGTTGAATAACATATCTTTGTCTTGAGTATCTTTTCCTTGAGTACCTCTGAGTTGAGTAAGTTTGAGTAGTTTTGAGTATCCTTGAGTATTCCTTAAGTTGAGGAAGTTTGAGAAGAGGTAAGTATGTTTCCTTTTTCTCAAGTTTCAATATAATGTTTATGTTTTAGAATTCCCCTTACATGCTCGTTCATTCCACGTACTGAGCCATTTGGCTTGCATCTTCTCATGATGCAGACACAGGTATTCAGGATCATCAACAGGAGCTTCGTTGATACATCTGAGAGTTCGAGTTAGCTATGGTGAGCCTCCTTGCATCCGGAGGATTTAATTTACCTTTCGGTTATATCAGTTGTTAGGATGTCATGGGTCTTGTCCCGACTTCCATCTTTATCAGTTAGAGGCTTCATAGATAGTCAGTATAGTTGAAAGGTCTTTATTATTCATTTATTTTGTTAAATGTTTTAAAGATTAAAATTGCCTTTTTTATGGCGAGTTGTATATATTTTATTATTAGTAGTTTTCTTTGGACTTAAAGTTTGAATTTAAGTTTTATAAACTTTTAATTCAGCTTTTAAGCTTTGTATGCTTGAATCAGTTTTCCGCTTGTAGTCAGCCAGGATGAGGGTTCACTTGGGGACCAACAATGGTCTTCGAGTGCCGGCCACGTCCAGGGTGTAGGCTCGGGTCGTGACAAACTTGGTATCAGAGTACATAGTTTAATTATCCTAGGGTGTCTATGAAGCCGTGTCAAGTAGGATCTTGTTTATGGTTGTGAGGGCCCCACTTCTATAAACGAGAGACTACAGACATTTAAGAAAAGTTTCCCTTCTTTCATACTCTTAATCGTGCAATATAGTTATGTCACAGAGACTTAATCTAACTCGTATGTTTATCAGAATCATTCGACTACCCATCATACTAGAGGTGGTTGAAAAACAGAGTCAGTTCTTTGTCGATGAGTTGTTCTTAGCAAGAGTCTTGAGGAAGTCATGATATTCCAGAGGGGCTTGAGAGAAGCCCAAGAGTAAGTTAAATATTCAGTTTCAGAGTAATGCCCTCATATTCATATGAATCGTGCATTTGAGCTAAAAGCGAGTTGTACTCTTTTTCTTAAGCCTTGTTTCAGTTGAGATCCTTACGAGACAATATGATTAGAGCTTGGGTAAGATTTTCAGCCAAAAAGATAGCATGAGTTAAGAAATCATAAGAAATAGTAGTGAAAGAGTCCAGAGTTAATATGCAGAGGTTTAGTGAATTAAGAAAGGGAGATAATGTTTTGAAGAATTATATTACTATAGTCGTGCACTAAGTAAGTTATTGATGAGGAGTTTTCCGTTACGGGTAGAGTGAGAGTTTCTAGTCAAGATGAGACAGAGTATATATTTGTTAACCAGAATAGAGTTGGTGTCGATGTGCCATCGTATTAGTGGAGACTAAATTCATGTGTTGAATAAGAGACCAGAGTATTCATAAAGTGACAGATCCAAGTTAGGCTTATGATTTGCTTGAGAAGGTCATGAAGATCATAAGGTTATAGAACTGATTAAGTAATAAAGTATAGTATAGTAAGTGAGCAATAGTATTGATATTCGGGTTTAGTAATAAACATTAAGCTTGAATTTGAGATGAGTGTCATGATAAAAAGAATGGCAGCATGAGGGTGATGATATTAGTCTTGAGACTTGATCTAGAAGACTTGACATAAAGTAGGTGAGGATTTAAGATGTTAGCTAGAAAAGATATGAGTGGTATAAGTGAGAGACCATAACATTTAGATATGGGCGGTGAAGTGTGGTTAAGTCACAAGAGCAACAAGGTCATTAAGAGGTGTGCCTAGATAGCACAATTTTGTTGTCAATATCGAATAGGTACATAGCTTTCAAGTGTTAGCTTTAGACCTAAGGGGGACATGATAAGATGAGAAATCAAGTCAAGTGTTTGAGAGTAAGATAGTTATGAGTTCCAAAGAGTTTGGGGGATATCTTTTTAGAGGTCCTTCTAGTAATGAAGTTGTTAGAGTACTAAAATTGAATGTGGTAGTAAAGAGTAATAGTTTGAGATGAAATTCCGTATAGAGAAGTAGAAAATTCGGAATTAAGGATTTGGATTAAGCTTGAATATAGTAAGAGAAGACCATCAGATGCAGAACTTAGTAAGAGTAAACCATTCCATACCCAGACCAACCGTCATTCGAGGACGAATGATCTCAAGGGGGAGATATTGTAACACCCCAGAAATTTTTTCGAACTAAGACTTGAACCATCCTTCGTTGTGAGTAGGATTTTACCGAGTAATTAAAATTTATTAAGTGTTAAGGTCACTAGATATAGCACCTTGAGTTCCAAAAAGAATTAAATAGGAATTAGCAAAATCTGAAATTTACAAGTTAACCTAAGTATGAGTTTTGGGTTGATTTCAAATGACAATAACTCCTAGCTCAGGATGATTTAGCCGTTCTACCAATTACCGTAGGAAAGATCTTCCTATTATCTTTCCAACGCCGCTGAGTTTGATAAGATTCGAGGTCGGATGAGTGATCTATAGCCTTTTGAAGTTATGCTGTCGAGTTAAGGAAAGTCAAAACCGGAAATAATAAGGGGTATTTTGGTCTTTTCGTTACCCAATCAGATTTAATTCATTTTTAGTAATATTTTAAGGGTCTAATACTGTTAGGTTCAGTTTTGTAATCCTAGTTTACGCCTAGGGTTTAGTTAGAGAAAAGAAGAGAAAAGAAGAAGAGAAAAGAGGAGAAAAGAAGAGAGGATCAAGCGTTCGTCGAGATTCTTGCATCTTGTTGCAGATTTTCACCATGGGTTTAATCCTTAAGAGGTATGTAAGCTTCGATAGTGTTGGGTTATTTCACCCACACGCCAATCATGATTTATTCTGCGAAATTTCGTTATTGAAATTTAAAGATTAGAGTTCCTGATGAGTTCTTGATAAGTGTTCCTGAAGTTTCATTAAGTTTTGAAATAAGATTCTGCTTGGGTCAATTTTTAAACGACCATATCTCTTAGAATATAAAAGAGTTACGTGAGCCATAACCTATCGAATTAAAGGTATTTGAATCTACTTTCCAACGCCACCAATTTCGTGTCAATCCAATTTCTGAGTAAAAATATATGACTATTTTAGTTACCTATACAGTGCTGTTACGAATTAGCCGATGGGAAAATATTAAAAACAGTCGTTTTTGTCTTTTTAACTCCAAGAAAATCATAAGTGAATTTCTTGACTAATAAAAGGCTCAAAACAATCAAATTTTCATCTTCACTAATGAAAATCATAATTCTTGGCCATAGAGATTTCAAGAAAACTAATTCAAGAATCTCAAGAAAGGTTTTCTTTGATTGTTTACCTTCAAGCTAGGGTTTCATGGCTTCTAATCAAGTTCCTCTTCAAAATTCTTCAAGATTCTTAAAGATTCTTCAAGAATCTTGTTCTTCTAGGTATGTAAGGCTATCAAAGTATTGGACTAGTTCGTCGTCACGCCCTACCTCTACTTTCAGATCAGTAAAAGAGTAATCTAGTATACTTTCCCCAGATTTGAGTATTCTTGAGATAAGTTGATTTTGAGTTCTTGAATTCACGTTTCTTTTAAAAGTTATATTTCTAATTATCGAATAGCTATATTGTTAGTGAGATCCTTCATATCATGAATCATAACTTTTGAATTCATAGTTCAAACTCAAGAGAGAGTTAATAGTAGAGTTCAACGAAGCCTTTGAGTTCAATTGTGAATCCATTGAGATCAACTATTGATTTGAACTAAGTTTTGAGGAAGTAAGTCAGAGAATGAGAAGAGTCACTTACATGAGTTTCATAATGTTATGTAGACCTACGAGTCAAGTTGTTCATGACCATGAATTCCGCATGAACTCCAGAAGTTGAGTATCTTTGAGAGGAGTAGTATCTTCATGTTCTAAGTCTTGAGTATTGAATTCCTAATCCCCTTTGAGATTATATTTCTAAGCACGATACTATTACATGTTACCCATAAAGTCTTTGAGTTGAATTGTTCATGCCCATAATTCCGCATGAATCCTATAAGTCGAGCAGTCTTGAGAAGAGAAGTATCTTTGAGTCCTTGAGTTGAGTCGTTCATGCTCATAATTCCGCATGAACCCTCTGAGTTGAACATTCTTGAAATGAGTATTATCATTGAAGTTCTTGAGTTCCAAAAGAGCCTTCGGGCTAGTTTTCAGAAAAGAGTAATAGCTTTCTAAATGAAACAAGCAGGGAAACATATATTTCCAAGATAGCCTTTGAGCTAAGTTTTTGAGCAATTATCTCAAATCAGCAGAAAGAAGTATGTTTTTAAAACATAAGAGCTAGTATATTTTTGGGAGTAGTATTGAGAACCGATATTGGGGAGATTTCAAACAACTCACAGCCTCCATAAACTATGTAGCCACCATGGGTAGAAAAGGGTCATACTCTTTAGATGAACCTTTTTCGAAATAGACAATTGGATCCATTAGGCAGTTCAGGTCCTATAACTTTGGCCAGGTATAGGATGCACTGGCAGCGTGAGGAAGATCGCTGTATCATCACAATAGCTCTTATGTGATAATTGTCGGTTAGAGAAACTCCCACAGAAGTTATTGTATTTTTATATACATCAGTTTATTGTATTATTACATACAATTCAGAGTTATGTTGTATCCTTGCATACACACAGAGTTTTCAACATGTTTTTAAACAGTTTGTTTCTTTATATTTCACTTAGTTTAAATTACTTTATATTGAAATGAGTTCAGTTATATTGAGTTGAGTACCCAGAGTCGAATATCATTTCTTTGAGTTGAGTATCTTATCCTTGAGTACTTCTGAGTTGAGCAAGTTTGAGTAGTTTTGAGTATCCTTGAGTATTCCTTGAGTTGAGGAAGTTTGAGAAGAGGTAAGTATGTTTCCTTTTTATCAAGTTTCAATCTTATGTTTATGTTTTAGAATTCCCCTTACATGCTCGTACATTCCACGTACTGAGCCATTTGGCCTGCATCTTCTCATGATGCAGACACAGGTATTCAGGATCATCAACAGGAGCTTTGTTGATACATCCGAGAGTTCGAGTTAGCTATGGTGAGCCTCCCTGCATCCGGAGGATTTCATTTACCTTTCAGTAATATCAGTTGTTAGGATGTCGTGGGTCTTGTCCCGACTTCCATCTTTATCAGTTAGAGGCTTCATAGATAGTCAGTATAGTTGAAAGGTCTGTATTATTCATTTATTTTGTTAAATATTTTAAAGACTAAAGTTGCATTTTTTATGGCGAGTTGTATATATTTTATTATACGTAGTTTTCTTTGGACTTAAAGTTTGAATTTAAGTTTTATGAACTTATATTTCAGTTTTTAAGCTTTGTATGCTTGAATCAGTTTTCCGCTTGTAGTCAGCCAGGATGAGGGTTCGTTTGGGGACCAACAATGGTCTTCGAGTGCCGGCCATGTCCAGGCTGCAGGCTCGGGTCGTGACAAACTTGGTATTAGAGCACATAGTTTAAGTAATCTAGGGTGTCTATGAAGCCGTGTCAAGTAGGATCTTGTTTATGGTTGTAAGGGCCCCACTTCTATAAACGAGGGACTATAGACATTTAAGAAAAGTTTCCCTTCTTTCATATTCTTAATCGTGCAATATAGTTATGTCATAGAGACTTATTCTAACTCGTACGTTTCTCTGAATCATTCGACTACCCATCATACTAGAGGTGGTTGAAAAACAGAGTCAGTTCTTTGTCAATGAGTTGTTCTTAGCAAGAGTCTTGAGGAAGTCATGAGATTCTAGAGGGGCTTGAGAGAAGCCCAAGAGTAAGTTAAATATTCAGTTTCAGAGTAATGCCCTCATATTCATATGAATCGTGCATTTGAGCTAAAAGCGAGTTGTACTCTTTTCCTTAAGCCTTGTTTCAGTTGAGATCCTTATAAGACAGTTTGATTAGAGCTTGGATAAGATTTTCAGCCGAAAAGATAGCATGAGTTAAGAGATCATGAGGAATAGTAGTGAAAGAGTTCAAAGTTAGTATGCAGAGGTTTAGTGATTTAAGAAAGGGAGATAGTGTTTTGAAGAATTATATTACTATAGTCGTGCACTAAGTAAGTTATTGATGACGAAGTTTTCCCTTACGGGTAGAGTGAGAGTTTCTAGTCAACATGAGACAGAGTATATATTTGTTAACCAAAATAGAGTTGATGTCGATGTACCATTGTATTAGAGGAGACTAAATTCATGTGTTGAATAAGAGGGCAGAGTATTCATAAAGTGATAGATCCAAGTCAGGCTTATGATTTGTTTGAGAGGGTCATGATGATCATAAGGTTATAGAACTGATTAAGTAATAAAGTATAGTATAGTAAGTGAGCAATCGTATTGATATTCGGGTTTAGTAATAAATATTAAGCTTGAATTTGAGATGAGTGTCATGATCCAAAGAATGGCAGCATGAGGGTGATGATGTTAGTCTTGATACTTGATCTAGAAGACTTGACATAAAGTAGGAGAGGATTTGAGATGTTAGCCAGAAAAGATATGAGTGGTATAAGTGAGAGACCATAACATTTTGATAAGGGCAGTGAAGTGTGGTTAAGTCACAAGAGCAACAAGGTCATTAAGCGGTGTGCCTAGATAGCACAATTTAGTTGTCAATATCGAATAGGTCCATAGCTTTCAAGTGTTAGCTTTAGACCTAAGGGGGGCATGATAAGATTAGAAATCAAGTCAAGTGTTTGAGAGTAAGATAGTGATGAGTTCCAAAGAGTTTGGGG
>NW_006239182.1:909307-910618 GCF_000226075.1 Solanum tuberosum | reverse complement strand
CTAAGACTTGAACCATCCTTCGTTGTGAGTAGGATTTAATCGAGGAATTAAAATTTCTTAGGTGTTAAGGTCACTAGATGTAGCACCTTGAGTTCCAAAAAGAATTAAATTGGAATTAGCAAAATCTGAAATTTTACAAGTTAACCTAAGTATGAGTTCTGGGTTGAATTCAAACGACCATAATTCCTAGATCAAGATAATTTAGGCGTTCTACCATTTACCGTAGGAAAGATCTTTGAATTATCTTTCCAACGCCGCCGAGTTTGATAAGTTTCGAGGTGGATGAGTGAGCTATGGGTTTTTGAAGTTAGGCTGTCCAGCTAAGGAAAGTCAAAACCGGAAATAGTGAGGGGTATTTTGGTCTTTTCCTTACCCAATCAGATTTAATTCATTTTTAGTAATATTTTAAGGGTCTAATACTATTAGGTTCAGTTTTGTAATCCTAGTTTACGCCTAGGGTTTTAGTTGAGAGAAAAGAAGAGAAAAGAAGAAGAGAAAAGACGAGAAAAGAGGAGAGGATCAAGCGTTCGTCGAGTTTCTTGCAACTTGTTGCGGATTTTCACCATGGGTTTAATCCCTAAGAGGTATGTAAGCTTCCATAGTGTTGGGTTCTTTCACCCACAGGCCAATCATGATTTATTCAGCGAAATTTCGTTCTTGAAATTTAAAGATTAGAGTTCCTGATGAGTTCTTGATAAGTGTTCTTGAAATTTCATCAAGTTTTGAAGTAAGATTCTGCTTGGGTCAATTTTAAACGACCATATCTCTTAGAATTTAAAGAGTTACGTGAGCCATAACCTATCCAATTAAAGGTATTTGCATCTACTTTCCAACGACACCAATTTCGTGTCAATCCAATTTATGAGTAAACAGTTATGACTATTTTAGTAACCTATACAGTGCTGTTACGAATTAGCCGACGGGAAAATATTAAAAACAGTCGTTTTTCTCTTTTTAACTCCAAAAATATCATAAACGAATTTCTTGACCAATAAAAGGCTCAAAACAATCAGATTTTCATCTTCACTAATGAAAATCATAATTCTTGGCCATAGAGATTTTCAAGAAAACTAATTCAAGAATCTCAAGAAAGGTTTTCTTGATTGTTTACCTTCAAGCTAGGGGTTTCATGGCTTCTAATCAAGTTCCTCTTCAAAATTCTTCAAGAATCTTGTTCTTCTAGGTATGTAAGGCTATCATAGAGTTGGACTAGTTCTTCCTCACGCCCTACCTCTACTTTCAGATCAGTAAAATAGTAATCTAGTAGACTTTCCCTAGATTTGAGTATTCTTGAGATAATTTGATTTTGAG
>NW_006239182.1:908598-909176 GCF_000226075.1 Solanum tuberosum | reverse complement strand
GACTCCATAAATTGAGTATCATTAAGAGGAGTAGTATCTTTAAGTTCTAAGTCTTGAGTATTGAGTTCCTAATCCCCTTTGAGATTATATTTCTAAGCATGAGACTATTACATGTTACCCATAAAGTCTTGGAGTTGAATTGTTCATGCCCATAATTTCGCTTGAATCCTATAAGTCGAGCAGTCTTGAGAAGAGAAGAATCTTTGAGGCCTTGAGTTGAGTCGTTCATGGTAATAATTCCACATGAACCCTCTGAGTTGAGCATTCTTGAAATTAGTAGTATCATTGAAGTTCTTGAGTTCCAAGTATTTGAGTTCTATCTATGGTTATTTAAAACCTTGCATTGAGTAGTTCATGTCCATAATTCGGTATGAACCATATTTTAAGAAGTCTTTTACAAACGTTTTAACTTTATTTTAAGACTTAAGTTTTAAGTCAAGTAAAGAGTAAAGAGTAAAGTTTGAAGTCATTTTATTCAAAAGTATATGGGGACTAAGTATTCCCAAAGAGATTTAAAATATTTTCACATTTAAATAAGAACGAAAAACTGAGATTTTCAAAAGAGCCTTTGAGCTAGT
>NW_006239182.1:867547-907265 GCF_000226075.1 Solanum tuberosum | reverse complement strand
CTTACATGCTCGTACATTCCATGTACTGAGCCATTTGACTTGCATCTTCTCATGATGCAGACACAGGTATTCAGGATCATCAACAGGAGCTTCGTTGATACATCCGAGAGTTCGAGTTAGCTATGGTGAGCCTCCTTGTTTCCGGAGGGTTTCACTTGTACTTTCATTTATATCAGTTGTTAGGATGTCGTGGGTCTTGTCTCGACTTCCATCTTTATCAGTTAGAGGCTTCATAGATAGTTAGTATAGTTGAAAGGTCTGTATTATTCATTTATTTTTATAAATGTTTTAAAGACTAAAGTTGCCTTTTTATGAAGAGTTGTATATATTTTATTATACGTAGTTTTCTTTGGACTTAAAGTTTGAATTTAAGTTTTATGAACTTTTATTTCAGTTTTTAAGCTTTGTATGCTTGAATTAGTTTTCCGCTTGTAGTCAGCCAGGATGAGGGTTCGGTTGGGTTCCATCAATGGTCTTCGAGTGCTGGCCTCGTCTAGGGTTTAGGCTCGGGTAGTGACAGAAATAACTCTGAATAAAAATGATATTCAACTCTCCATAAAATAGGCAACTTAAGTCTTTAAATATTTAACAAAATAAATGAACAAACTTCTGAAACTCTATTGTCTATCTATGAAGCCTGTAAATGACAAAGATGAAAGTCGGGACAAGACCCATGACATCCTAACAACTGATATAACTGAAAATACAAGTGGAACCCTCCGGAAGCAAGGAAGCTCACCATAGCTAACTTGAACTGCATGTGGTATCAAGGAAGCGCCTTTTGATGATCCTGAATCCCTGTATCTGCAACATGAAACGATGTAGGCCAAATGGCTCATTACGTGGAATGTACGAGCATGTAAAGGGAATTATAAAGCATAACATAAGCTTGAACTTGATAAAAAGGAAACATACTTACCTCTTCTCAACTCACTCAACTAAACTCAACTCAAGAAAACATAGTTCAACTCAACTAAGAGAAAATAGGGCTCAACTCAATGATAAGGTATTCAACTCAGTGAAACAAGATTGAACACTCAATGTATTAGAAAATACAATGTAACTCTGTTTGTATGCAAGAATACAAAATAAACTCTGTTTGTATATAAAAGTACAAAATAAACTCTGTGTATATAAGAATACATAATATCTTTGTGGGAGTTTCTCTAACCGACAACCATCACTATGAGCTATGTGATGATACAACGTCTCGCCCACGTTGCCTTTACTGTCCTATACTTTGTCAGGGTATAAGACCTACTCACAAAGTAGATCCACTAGTCTATGCTAAAAAGCATTAATGAATCATCTAAAAAGTATGACCCTTTCTACTAACGTTGGCTACATGGTTTATGGGGGCTGTGAGTTATCTCAACTCTCCCCTATATCGGTGCTTAATACTACTCCCAAAATATACTAGCTCATATGTTTAAAAACATAATTTTTTCTGTGGGTTGAGATTATTACTCTAAAATCGTTCTCGTAAAAGAGTTGGTACTGAAACTGCTCATGAAAACTCTTTTGGAAATTGGTGTTTTCTCTCATCTTAAATGTGTAAACATATACTCTTGGGAATACTTAGTTCCCATATATCATTTTAAAGAAAATGAACTCAACTCTGCTCTTTCTCAAAAACATTTCAAAAATATATTATAATATGATCATTGATGACTCGGGAAGTCATGCTGCATAAACATTGATGGTATATTTAGATACCATACTGCTCATACATTGATGGCATACTTGATTGTCATACTAATCATGTTTTAGAAAACTCTTTTCTCAAAACTCATCTTTACTTTCTCAAAACTCAGTTTAAGAACTTAAGTGTTGGTTTTAAAAAGCTTTTTAAAATTTATAACTTAAATCATAAGGTTCATGTGGAATTATGAACATGAACAACTCAACTTTGGGATCTTAATAACAATAAAGAACCTCAGTACTCAGAACTCAAGACTCAATGATACTACTCATCTCTAGACTGCTCGACTCATAGGGTTCATGCGGAATTATGGGCATGAACTACTCAACTCAAGGACTTTTATGGGTAACATGTATTAACCTCATTATTAGGAATATAATCCCAAAATGATTAGGAACTCAATACTCAAGACTTATAACTTGAAGATCTACTCCTCTCAAAGATACTCAACTGATGGAGTTCATGCGGAATTTATTGGCATGAACGACTCGACTCAAGGATCTAAATAACAATATGGAACTCATGTATACAACTCTTCTTATTTTGATACTTACTTCCTCAAAACTCAGTTTAAAACTCAAGTGTTGTCTTGGAAAAACTTCTCAAGATTTATAACTCAAAATATGGTCCATGCTGAATTATAGACATGAACAAATCAACTCAAGGATCTCCATAAAAATATAGAAACTCAATAATTAGGAATAGAATTTTTAAAAGAACCATGAACTCAAATCAACTTATCTCAAGAATACTCAAATCTAAGGGTAGAATCCTAAATTTCTCCTTTACTGATTTTAAAGAAGATGTAGGGCGTGAGGACAAACTAGTCCAACACTATGATAGCCTTACATACCTGGAAGAACAAGGTTCTTGAAGAATCTTGAAGAAGAACTTGATCAAAAGCCTTGAAACCCTAGTTTGATGGTAAACGATCAAGAAAACCTTTCTTGAGATTCTTGAGTTAGTTTCTTGAAATCTCCTGAAGAAGAATTTTGAAAAAGATTGAAATAATCTTGAATGGAGTCTTCTACTTTGATTTTTCCTTAGGGTTTTGCCCTACGGTTTGAGAGAGAAGGAAATGATGGATTAAAAGATGAAAATCTGATTATTTTGAGCCTTTTATTAGTCAAGATATTTGTTTAGGGTTTTCTTGGAGGAAAAAAAAACAAAAACGACCCGTTTAAATGTTTTTCGTCGGCTAATTCGTAACAGCGTTGTAGCAGGTGACTAACATAGTCATAATTTTTTACTCAGAAGTTGGATTGACGCAAAATTGGTGGCGTTGGAAAGTAGATTCAAATACCATTAATTTGATAGGTTATGGCTCACGTAACTCTTTATATTCTAAGAGATATGATCGTTTGAAGTTGACCCAAGTAGAATCTTACATCAAAACTTAATCGATAAGGAAACTTCAAGAACACTTATCAAGAACTTATCAAGAAATTATATTGCTCAATATTTATGGATAGATTCGCAAAAAAAACTTAGGATTGACGTGTGGGTGAACGAATCCAACAATATGGAAGTTTACATACCTCAAAGGACTAGGTTCTTGGCGAAATCTTGAATTTCTTGAACGAACGCTTGAAACTTTCACTACAAAAGGAACCCCAATTACCAACAAAAAAATTCGTTGGTAAATAAATCAAATTGGTTGGCAAATTGAGTTACCAACCAAATGCCAACTTATATTAATCCGTTGCTAAAAGGCTCGTCGGTAAATATTACCAACCGATTTTAATTTGTTGGTAAACTTACCAACCAAAAATCAGTTGGTAAACACCCAAAGATGTTGTTACAAAATTTTGAAACATGGCCCTGAAATTTCCGTTGGTAAATTCACCAACTAATTTTTTTTTAGTATATCAATAGTACCTTTACTAAAGAATTGAAAAGGAGTTGGTAAATTTTTTATGTTGGTAATTTACCAATAAATTTTAATTTTTTTTTTTGGTTTCCCATCAGGTGTATGGTACCCACATTGGAGCCCGACTAAATCCGAATTCACACCGGGAAGTCCCACATTGGGGAGTAAAGCGCTCCTTAACAAAGGCGACTCCATACCTAAGGGGAATCGAACCTGAGACCTCTTGGTTAAGGATGAAGGAGTACTTACCACTCCACCTACAACCTTTGTTGGTAATAAATTTTAAATACGTTAGTATGATTATTTGTTTTTCTAATAAATTTACTAATTGATTGTTAGTTTGTTGGTAATATATCATTCAAGGCGACTTCGTACCCAAGGGGAATCGAACCTGAGACCTCTTGGTTAAGGATGAAGGAGTACTTACCACTCCACCACAACCTTTGTTGGTAATAAATTTTAAATACGTTAGTATGATTATTTGTTTTTCTAATAAATTTACTAATTGATTGTTAGTTTGTTGGTAATATATCATTCAAGTTCGATGTTAGGTTAGTAATTGATTGACAATATGTTCAAATAATTATTAACTGAATGATTATCCAATAGTAAAATATTTATTAATTTATTGCATTTAAAAATCTAAGAGCATGAATATAAATCCAAAAATATTAATATCAATTTCATAAATCATTTTTGAATGAAACAATGCAAAATCTATGATAACAAGTTAAATTAATCTCAATATGACACATATCATTATATCAAAAAATTTAATTTGAGCACGTTTACCAAAAATATTGACCAAATTTAAATTTTGGCCAAAAGCTTAAAAGTTAAAACGCCTAACAGCACAAACTGAAAATGGAAGCCTCAAAAACCTGAACCAACCATCCTATTAGATATAAAAATGACCTTCCGAAACTAATCGTACTGACGGAATTCTCGTCAGAGCACATTTACAAAAAATGTTAAGCAAAGTCAAATTTTGGCCAAAAGTTAAAAGTTAAATCGCCTAATGGTACAAACTGAACATGAAAACCTCAAAATCCAAACCAACCATCATATAAGACGAAAAATGACCTTCTAGAGCTAACCGCGTTGACGAAATTCAAATTTGAGCATGTTTCCCAAAAAAATTGACTTTATTCAAATTTTAGCCAAAAGTTAAAAGTTAAAATACTTAAGGACACAAATTGAAAATAAAAGTCTCAAAACTTGAACCAACCATCCTATGAGACCAAAACTGAACTTATATGGCTAACCGTGGTGATAAAATTTTAATTCGAGCACGATTACCAAAAATATTGACTAAAGTGAAATTTTGGCCAAAAGTTAAAATGCCTAACGGCACAAACTTAAAATGGAAGCCTCAAAACCCAAACCCTTTATCTTATTACATCAAAAATGACATTCCGCATCTAACTGCACTGACGAAATTCTCATCTGAGCACGTTTATCAAATATATTGACGAAATTCTCATCTGAGCACGTTTATATTTGGTTGGTAAATTTAGCAACACAATTTTGCCGTTGGTAAATGTTTGGTTAGTAATTCATTGGTAATATGTTAATAAATTATATAAATATTTTTTTTGTCATATTTACCAACCGATATATACTTCGTTGGTAATCCATTGATAGAATGTTGCTAAATTTGGCGCCATTTTTTCCGCCGTATTTACCAACTAAAATACTTAGTTAGTAAGATTTTGGTTGGTAAACTGTTAGAATTTCGTTGTTAAGTTTTAAAATATAATTCAGTTAGAAATATGTTGGTAATTTGTTAGTAGAATACTAACCAACTTAAGTTGTTAGTAAAATCTGTTGGCGATTTGGGGTTTTTTTGTAGTGTTTGAACTTTTTCTCCTCTTGAATCTTCTCTCTAAAACCCTAAATGCTTTTGGGGATGAATGAAACTGATTCTAATCAGTTTAAACCCTTAATTGGGTGTAATTCGTGTTTAGAATGAGTGGGGAAAGGAAAAGACTAAAATACCCCTCCTATTTCTGGGTAAATTTCCTTAAATGGATAGACTGACTTCAAAATGACATATCTCCCTCATACGAGCTCGAATATTAGCAAACTTGGTGACGTTGGAAAGATAATTCAAAGACCTTTCATTGATATGTTATGTGCCACCTAACTCATCCTGTGCTAAAAGTTATGGTCATTTGAAGTTGACCCAACACTTAAAGGAACTTAAGAAAAACTTGAATGAACTGTCTTTAGTTCTTCTTGGAACTCAAGGTGCTACATCTAGTGACCTTATTAACACTCAAGAAAATTTTAAATTCCTTGGTAAAAACTTACTTACTATGAATAATGGTTCAAGTCTTAGCTCAAAAATTTTCTGGGGTGTTACGAGGAATGATTTAATTAAGATCATTAATTGGAAAAAGGGGTTTGGTCGTTAATTATTTAATTAATTTTAAATTATTGACTCATAAAGTTTATAACCAAAAAAGAGTTCTAAAATATATTGGAAGAAAAAGAGTCTGGTGTTCCCTTTTGTATAATTTATAGGAATCACATAGTGTATGACCTAAATTACATGCTATCCTACTCTTTTCTATTTTACAAAAATCCCTTAAATATCAGTCATCCAGATATATAAGTTTCATCCGGATACATTACTTAATGATACATTATAAAACTTGTTTGTTGTGCTTAATATGGAATATTAACATAAAATTGATTTTGTTACCCACAAATCACACATAACTGATTGGTATCAATCTATTCCAATATGTAGCAGCTTCACGAAATTCAAAATTTAAATTTTCATCTTCTCCATCAATTTGAAATCGTGAAAGTTCCAAATTACTTGATCAAAGTGGCTGATACAAGATGAATATCTCAATTTTATTGAGACATTCAGGAATTTGGGTCAACGAGGTGAGTTATGAAGGTTACAAAAGTGATGAAATTGTTGTTGGACAAATGATTTCTTTTGTAAATCTCAAATCTGCAATTACAGATGAGTTGGAGATCAATGAAATTAGGAAAAAACATGGAAATCAGATACATCATAGAAGGTAGCTCATATCTGTAATGACAAAATAAAAAAATAGAGCACAACTTCAATTTTAAAGTAAAGAGATCTGATAAAAAAAGTATGGGATACTTGTTCTATATTGTGAATTATTATTTTTCAATTTTTGATACATATAATTGTGATACATTGCTATTTTTAAGATATTCCGTGAGTTGGTTATTTTTAAATTAGTATATAGATTTTTAATGTATCATGGTTATAGTTTTGTTTTGTCATTTGATGTGAATATGTAAGTCATGACACATTAGTAATAAACAACATGCGTGTATTGTAATTTTGAATCTGTGGATTATGATGTGGTCATTATTTTGTATCTAACTACGATTTGTATAAAAAATATATCATAATAATAGATTGTATATGATAGATGTAATATAACAGTCCGAAAATATTTTGAGCTATGACTCGAACCATTCTTCGTTGTGAGTAAGATTTTACCGAGGTATTCAAATTTTTCTGAAGAGTTAAGGTCACTAGATGTAGCACCTTGAGTTCCAAAAAGAACTTAAGAGAATTCATTCAAGTCATTTGTAAATTCTTTTAAGTTTTTGGTCAACTTCAAACGACCAAAACTTTTAGCACAGTATGAGTTAGAAGACCCACAAGATATCAAATTAAATATCTCTGAGTCCTATTTCTAACGCCACCGAGTTTGCTAAAATTTGGGTTCGGATGATGGAGATATGCCCGTTTGAGTTCAGCCTGTCCAGTTAAGGAAAGTTACTCGAATTAATGAGGGGTATTTTGGTCTTATCCTTAACCCACTACCCTAACTCATTTTGTTAAGCTTTTAGGGGTCTAAACTGATTGGAATCAGTTTTAGTTATTCCTAAACACGTTTAGGGTTTGGAGCGGAATTCAAGAGGAGGAAAAGAGGAGAAAAGGAAGAACGATCAAGGTTCTTGCAAATCGAGGATATGTTTCGCCAAATTAAGGTATGTAAGTTTCCCTAGTGTTGGGTTTGTTCACCCACACGCCAATCATGATTTACATATTCAAATTTCATCCATAAGAGTTGGAATGCTGAGTTCTTGATGAATTCTTGTTGAGTGTTCTTGAAATGTTGCTTTCGTTCATGAAATTATGATTGTTTGGTTGAGTTCTTGAGGTGAGGACCTTGTTAATGAGATTTGTTTTTGATGGATTTTGAGTATACTTTCATGTAAATAAGTTGAGTAAACGAATCTAAGAGGGTTGGGAAGAAACCATTCAATTCTAAGGCGAATTAGGGTACGAAAACGAGACAAGAAAATTCATCGGTTTTCTGGGCAGAGGCTTAAGGCGCTGCGCAACTCAGTGCACCCCAACAAGTGTTCTGTAGGTTAGGGTCTGGCGCCCTGCACCACTCAGTGCGCCAGGGTCGCCAGGCCCCCTACCCTTCCGTCCTTCTTTCCGCGTGAGTCCCCTCGCATCGTACCTATGTTTTCTACTTGATATCCACAATTAAAATCTTCAGTTATCCTTGAGAGATCATGCTTATCCAAGTTGTAACTCTAGAATTCATAATTCAAATTCAATATAGAGTTAAGAGTAAAGTTTGAGAAAGTCCCTTTGAGTGTTTTCGAGGAGTCTTCTACAATTACTTATAAATTGTTTCAAGACTCGAATAAGTGATTATGAGAATGAGGAGAATGTATTCATGAGTCTACATTATAATTGAGATCCTTGAGTCGAGTTATTCATGCCCATAATCCGCATGAACTCCATAAATTGAGTATCTTTGAGAGGAGTAGTATCTTCGAGTTCTAAGTTCTTGAGTATTGAGTACCTAATTCTTTTTTAAATTATATTTCATAAATAAGGACTACCATATGTTATACATGGAGATCCTTGAGTTGATTCGGTCATGGACATAATTCCGCATGAACCCTATGAGTTGAGCATTCATAAGATGAGTAGTATCATTGAGTCCTTGTGTTCTGGAGCTATTGGGTTTCGAGTATTGAGTTCTATATATGGTTATTGAAAACTCTTGAATTGATTCGTTCACGTCCATAATTCGGCATGAACCCTATTATGAGAAGTCTCTTACAATTATTTATAATCTGTTTAAAGACTTGAGTAAATGAGTATGGGGATGAGGAGAGTCGAGTTCCATTTTTTCAAAATGAATATATGGGAACTAAGTATTTCCAAGAGAAAATATTTTTACATTTAAAATGAGGGGAAACATTGATTTCCAAATGAGTTCATGAGGAGTTTGAGTACTATCTTTTTTCAGAGAAATCTTTCCAGTAATAATCTCAATGTTTGAGGATGAGGAAATGTTTTAAAACATATGAGCTAAATTATATTTTGGGAGTAGTATTGAGCACCGATATAGGGATGAGTTCAGATAACTCAAAGTCCTCATAAACCATGTAGCCAACGTGGGTAGAAAAATGTCATACTTTTTAAATGATTCGTTATTGCTTTTAAAGAATAGCTTAGTGGATCCACTTAGTTGAGGAGTTCTATAGCTCGTCAAGGTATAAGACAATTCTGGCAGCGTAGGCAAGGTGCCGTATCATCACATAGCTCATAGTGATGGTTGTCGCTTAGAGAATCTCCCAAATAAGAGTTATTATTGTATTTTTCATACAATTGAGTTATTATTGTACTTTTGCATACAACAGAGTTATTATCTATTGTTTTAAAAGCTTTCTAGATATTGCATCTTTTATTGGTGCTTTCATCTTGAGTTGAGTATCTTGAGTTTGAGCTGAGTATCTTGAGTTTGAGTTGAGTATCTTGAGTTTGAGCTAAGTATCTTGGGTTTGAGCTGAGTATCTTGATTTGAGTGGAGTATCTTGAGTTTGAGTTGAGTATCTTACATATGAGTTGAGTATCTTATCCTTGAGTTGATTATCCTATCCTTGAGGGGAGTTTGAGTTGGGAAGAGGTAAGTATGTTTCTTTTCTATCAGTTCAGGCTTATGTTTATGCTTTAGAATTCCCCTTACATTCTCGTACATTCCATGTACAGATGCCATTTGGCCTACATGTTTTATGATGCAGATACAGGTATTTAGGATTACCAATAGGCATTCCGTTGAGGTCATGTGATATTCCAGCTTTGGTGAGCCTTCTTATATTCTGGAGGACTTCACCTTTACCTTACAGTTAGTAGTTTCGAGATGTCGTGGATCTTGTCCTGACATATATATGTATTAATAGAGGCTTCATAGATAGAGAGCCGAGAGGAGTTTTATTTATTTAATTTCATTTGAGTATTGTACAGACTTTTTAAAAGGCCGAGTATTTGAGTTGAATGAGATTTTATTCAGTCTTAAGCTTTTGTATGCCTGAGTTAGTCTTCCGCTTGTAGTCAGCTAGGATGAGGGTTTGCTTGGAGACCAATAATGGTTCTCGAGTGCCGGCCACATCCAAGGTGTACACTCGGGTTGTGAAAAACTTGGTATCAGAGCCCAGAGTTCAAGTGTCCTAAGGTGTCTATGAAGTCATGTCAGTAGGATCTTATTTATGATTGTGAGGAACCCACTTCTATAAACGAGGGACTACTACATTTAGGAAAAATGTCCATTCTTTCATACTTTTAATTGTGCAATAGAGTTATGTCCTAGAGACTTATTCCAACTCGTGCGTTCTGATATCCATTCGACTACCCCTCATACTTGAGGTGGTTGAGAAGCAAAAATCAGTTCTATATTGATGAGTTGCTCTTAGCAAAATCTTGAGGAAGTCATGAGTCTCCAGAGGGGCTTGAGAGAAGCCCATGAGTGATTTAACTGTTGAGTTTGAAAGGAATGCGCTCATGTTCATATGAATCGTGCGTTCAAGCTAAAAACGAGATGTACGCTCTTCTCTAAAAACCTTGTTCCTATTGAGATCTTTATGAGGAAGTGTGTTGTAGAACTTGGGTAATATATTCACTCGAAAAGGTAGCTTGAGTTACGAGATTATGAGCAGTAGTAGGGAAAGTGCCCAGTGTTAGAGGAAATCATGCAAAGGTATAGTAATCCAAGAAAGGGAGATAGTGAAGGGGAAAATTATGTTATTGCAATCATTTACCCAGTCAGTTTTAAGTGATGAGTTTCCGTATGAGTAGAAAAAGGAATAATAATGTTGTAGAGAGTTATTGATAGAAGGAAGAGGAATAGTTACTATGAGGTGATAGACCCAAGCTAGGTTTATGAATTTTGAAAGGGGAGCCCCATGGTATTCCGAAAGTGATAGAACTATTTGAGAGGTAATGCGCAGTAAGTGAGTAAATAGTACTTAAGTTGTGAAATGGAAGGAGAAAGTAAAATGTAGGTAAGTAGACGGAGAGCTAAAAAATTACTATTTGTCATGAAATCTTAGTGGAGGAGTATTTCTGGACTTTTCTGGTAGTCGCAAGTAGTACAAGGTGTGAGCAATCATATTGATAATTGTGTTTAGTACTAGTCACTAAGCTTGAATTGAGATGAGTATCGTGATTAGAAGATGGCAACACGAGGGTGATGGTGTTAGTTTTGAGATCTGATCTAGTAGGTCTGACCTGAAATAGATGAGGAGATCAAAGTGGTACCTTGCAATGAAAATGTGGTATTATGACCCATATATGAGAGAAATAAAGGTAGAGCACTAAGTGGTACACCCGAGGTGGTATGTGGCCAGACGAGTCCCAATTGAGGTCAAGAGAAGCATCTTAGAAAGAGGTCTTAGTACCTGATTATGGAGAGTTTGGTAGTCATGAGATAAACTTTTACCGAATGTTAGAGTAAAAGGGGATGTAGACCAGTTCAGAGATGATTGAATAGATCCATAGCTTTCAAATGTCAACTTTAGACCTAAGGGGGAGATGATAAGATGAGAAATCAAGTCAAGTGTTGAGAATAACATAGTAATGAGTTCAAAAGAGTATGGGAGATATCTTTTCAGAGGTCCTTTTAGTAGTGGAGTGATTTTAGAAGGAGAAGGTTAATGTTCTTTTCATGATAATGATGGTGTGATAATTCCATCTAAGGTTATAAATGAGGAGGAAGAGGAGGATGAGGTTTTAATATGAGAAATAGTTAAATAAGAGCCCTTAGTTGGTTCCGAGTAGTAATGCGGGAAATTCTAGTTGGTATGGCAGAGATGATGAGAGAATGAGAACTTTTTAGGTGTGAATAAGGAGGTTTAGTCGATTAACTTTTCTTTAATCCCCCCTTAGAATAGGCCAAAATGACATAATATAGGAATTAAAAGAGTAAAAAAAAGACCAAAACGATCATGGGAGAAAATTGCTATCGAAAGCTTTCACGAAATCAATTGCGGTATGTGGATTGATCTATGGTCCGTAGATATCTCCCGTGGAAATCAGGTCAATTTCTAAGTCTCTGAAATTTGATCTACAAGACCTATCTACGGTCTGTGGTTCCATTTACATACTTTATATAGTGTTTATATAAGTCAGATCAAATATCGAGTTTCAGGACTTGATCTACGAGATCATCTATGAACCACAAAGGGTTTTACAATCCGTAAACTTGCCTCATTAAACTCAAGCTAATCATTCTGCTTCTGAAGTTGATTCTATGAGCCCTATCTACGGTCTACGGTTCCATCTACGACCAAAGATGCTGCTCGTAGATCCCAAAAATTTATGAACTTTCTGGATCTGACATGGATTTTAGACTTCTCGGGTGTTACAATAACATAGTAAATAGACCGAATAGATTTTAAAAAATCTCAATTATTACTATTATTTTATATTTTAATATTTAAATTATTAAATATTTTTATTACCTCATGGACTATAATTCTCTTTAATTGAAAACCCCTAGTTGAATGTATACTAAATTATTGAAATAATTTGATGCGAAACGTGTAGGGAAAGAAAATAAAAAATCTTAAAATGAGTCCACCTTACCCAATGAATTCATGATTGTTCATAGCGTTTGGTGAACATTTTTTCATTTGGGTTTGAAATTTGCGAAACAACAATAATTTGGGGATCATTTTAACCTAATTTACTCAAAAGTAAAAAATAAAAGCTTCATATATAGTGTCACTTGAAAATCTTTAAAAGAGCTTCTTAAGTGTGATGCTCACATAACATGTCATCTTCCTCCAAGGAGTTTATGTACAAAACCCGCAAAACGATGTAGAAGAATATTAATATGTTTGGTCGAATTTCTAAAATCAACTTATTTTGACAATGTGTTTTTTTCTGAAGTGCTTTTAAAAAAAATTACTTTATACTCCCAAATGCTTGTCAACAACACTTGCCAATACATATATAAATAGATAACGAATACCCAAAATCAAGGTTTTATTGTGTCTCATACACATAAGTTTACACATTATACACTACATCTTCAACTAATGAAACAAAATATTCTTAAAGTTTTCAAATTGCAAGAGACTTCCACTCATTCACTTTCCAGAGGTCTGCATACTTATACCACCTCATGAACCCTTCATCATTTCGAGTGCGCTGACATATGGTGCACGAGGGAATCACGCAGGTTAGGAATTTGTCTAACCTAGACGCTTTTTCCAGAATGGATTCATCAAGCTCGGTCAGAATTTTCACTGGTGCGGGTGGAGGAAGAAGGTATTCAGTAATTATGCAATGCGATATGTTGAGCACTTTCAACTTTTTAACCACTCCAAGAGAATAACCAAAGAAGGTTTAGATAACTCCGTACACATCACACTCAACACTTTCAAGTTTGGAAGAAATGAGACCAGTACAGATGCAAACAGTATATCTCAGGGAGTCATAATCTTGAGCTCGAATTTTTTTTTGCAACTCCTTCCAATTGTCTCGATGACATATGCAGGTTCTTATAAACCAGACATCGTCAGCGATTCAATATCTTTCCATTCATGAAAAACACTGCATATCATTTCCTTTTCTAGTTTTTCCCAAGCAGGCATAACAAGGCGTTTAAGCCGTGGACACCTGAAAAAGAGGAGATTTAATTAGCTGTCCAAATGCCTGAACTTTGAAATAATCCTTGCTATACAATTTCTTGATTTAAGGTACAGTACTATAGAAGGATTAAAGTTTATCAAGGGAATACCTCTTGGTAGTATAAATCAACTGATTGTTGTCAACATACAATGGAAGATCAATGTCAGTATGTTTCCACGACAAGGTTCAAGCAAATCTTTAGGATGCGGGTCAATTTTTCACGAGATGGAGTGTCGACAAATACATACGACGGTATTGAAATTCTGATGAAATTTGACTACATTACTGACAAGTCCAGCGCTTTCCAGAGACGTTGATCAGAACAAGCCAATTGCCAAGCAGGACAAACTTGAGGAATTACAGAGATTAACTGGCAAAGGTCGAAGGAATGGAATATCTTCACTAATATCAATATTAAGGTCCTCCCATCTCCTTACAGGAGAATTTCCTTTTTCTATCACAACAACTTCAATCTTTTCTTGTTTTTGAAACGACATCATAAAAGCTTCAATCTCCTAAGTTCCTGTAGAACCAAGAAAGCTTATTACTTCTTTGGATCCAAGAAGAATATTTGAACTCCTGACATCAAATTAATGTTGCTTATTATCATTTGTGTTCTTGTGAATATACTCAGACCATGAAGAATAAAAAA
Organism: Solanum tuberosum; assembly: GCF_000226075.1. Classification (NCBI taxonomy): domain Eukaryota; kingdom Viridiplantae; phylum Streptophyta; class Magnoliopsida; order Solanales; family Solanaceae; genus Solanum; species Solanum tuberosum. Next base: position 893,098 of record NW_006239182.1, on the reverse strand, counting down.
GTTAAGCCCCACAATATAAAGAAACATAGAAAAAGAGAGTATAAATACGTTTGAGGAGTACTGTGATGCCCAAAAGTGAAGAAACTAGGAAAATATAACCTCGAACTTAAGTTGGTTGTAGATAACGACTGAGAACTAAGTTCTTGCTGGCATAGCTAACGGAAGTATCACATTTTGGATAAAAATAATCATTACTGAGAGAAAAATCAAAGAAAATATTGGAACTCGCCTTACGTTCCTCATAAACCCAGTGTCGTTATTCTTCGCTAACATGGAGGACGGTCACTTCTACTAAAACCGTCTCTAACTTAACTTGGCCAGTGATCTCAACGATTTCTCATCAAAGGTGAATCAGTAATATCCTACCTTATACGGTATATCCCCCCAACCTAATTTCCATACATTTGTCATTTGCCTTCCAATTCAGGTAAGCAAATTTAATCCTGAGATTTCGTTATGCTTTTCTCTTAACTTTCTTTTCATTAATTTCTAAGCTCAAATGTACTTCTCTTCTGCATCTTCAAGATACATTTAATGAAGTTTTTTCCTCAACAGAAAAAATATAATCTTAGCTTCCTCTTTTTCTTTCACTTACCTTTTATAACACAATTTCAAGCATAGTTCTAGCCGGTGTACCGGAAGCCCTTTCTGATTTTCTTTTTTTAGAATTAGTAATGTTGTATTCATCAGTATTAAGACTGCTTGCCACCACCAAAAACATGTTACAGGGGAGTGAGATTCAAATCTAAACTTTACAAAGTACCTAGAAAATCAACCAACACCTCTACTTCCTCTATACAATTTTGTTTACACCAAAAAAATAAGGTTTCCAGGCACTTCCATTTCACATCATGAATGGATCTAATCTTGTCTTCAAAGCACTTTCCATTTCTCTCTTTCCAAATTGTCCACCATATACATGAGGGTATTATCCTCCACCATTTTTTCTGACTTTTGCTTCCGCCTCTTCTAATCCAACAGCTCATCAGATCAGCTGTATGCTCTGGCATTGTCCATGTTGTCTTTGTGAGACTGAAAAACATATTCCACACTTGAATAGTGAACTTACAGTGTAGGAACATGTGATTATTTGTCTCTCTTATTTCATTGCATAAAAAAAACCTAGTCACCACTACTCTCCCCTTCTTTTGTAGTACTTCATGAGTAAGGCATGCCTTTTTAACTACTAGACAAGTGAAACCTCTCACCTTGGTTGGAGCTATATACTTCCATACATTCTTCCATATCCTTAGATCTTCCTCCTGGATAACACTATTATCCCTCTTGTACAAATTTTTAACAGAGAAACTTCCTTCTGTAGTGTGTCTCCACCTTAGCTTGTCAGGTTCCATTGTGGTTCCAGCAAAAATTTCCACTTCGTTTAGCAAACTAGCCACCCTTTCCACTTCCCAATCATTTAGATATCCTCTGAAATTGAAATTACAGCCATGGTTAGACCAACATTCGGCAACATTTATCTGTGGATTCCTACATAACATCATAAGATCTGGGAATCTATCCTGCAATGGAGCTGCACCTAGCCAATGGTCCTTCCAAAACCTGGTTTTGAGGCCATTGCCCACCCTAATCCTAGAGTTCTTCTGAAACTTTGGTCATAGTACTTTGATTGGCCTCCAGACACCCATCCCATATGTAGTATTTTCCTCATTTGAGCACCAGGGGTTGGTTTGCCCATACTTATGGATAATTGCTTGCTTCCAAAGAGAGGACTCTTCTTCACAAAATCTCCGGAGCCACTTCATCAAAAGGCTATTGTTTTGGATCTTCAGATTTCTTACTCCTAGTCCCCTTTGGCCTTTGCTAGATTGAATCACTTCCCATTTTACCATATTTTAAACCCTTTCCATCTTTACTCCGTTTCCACAAAAAATCCCTTCTTAATCTGTTAAGTTTTTCCACCACACTGTCCGGGATGAGAAACAAATACATCACATAGGTGGGCAAGGAATTCAAGACTGAAAATTAATCAGTGTGATCCTTCCCCCTAAAGATAAGTATTGTGACTTCCATTTGGCTAGTCTCTTTTCAGACTTCTCTATAATTCTATCCCATATCTCAACCTCTTTGAACTTCCTGCCTAAAGGCATGCCTAAGTACTCACAAGGCAGAATATCCACACCACATCCAAGCACACTTGCAAGAGACTGAATGTTTGTGACCTCTTTGATAGGGAAAATACTACTTTTTCTCCAATTCACCTTTAGACCAGAAATGGCTTCAAAAACCACCAGCATGACTCTAATATATCTAACCTGCTCCACTACAGCTTCACAAAAAATAATAATGTCATCTGCATATAGCATATGACATATCTCTATGTCACCCTCTCCAATTTTGAAGCCCATTAACCAGTTGTTATGAATTGCTACTCTCATCATGTTGCTAAGTCCTTCCATTGAAAGTATGAACAATAAAGGAGATAAAGGATCCCCTTGTCTGAGTCCTCTTTCTGAGGGAAAAAAACCAACAGGTTCTCCATTCACTAGAATAGAGAACCTGATAGTTTTAATACAAAAATTGATCCACTTCAGCCATTTTTCCCAAATCCCATATGTTTCAAGACACTCAGTAGATAGCCCCAATTCACATGGTCATAGGCCTTTTCAATATCTAATTTTCACATCAAGCCAGCTACCTCACCCTTGATCCTTGTATCTATACAATCATTAACTATTAAGGCAACATCCATAATATGTCTTCCTTTTACAAAAGCCATTTGATGTTTGTTGACTAGTCTATCCACTACATTCTTTAGTATTTCAGTTAGTACTTTTGCAATTATTTTGTACACTCTTGAAATCAGACTAATGGGCCTAAAGTCCCTTAGTTCCACTGCTCCTGCTCTTTTAGGGATAAGGGCTATGTAAGTAGCATTCAAACTTCTTTCGAAAGCTTGGTGCTCATGGAAATAATGCATTGTACCCATGAAGTCACCCTTAACTACCTCCCAGAACGTCTGAAAGAAATTCATATTGAAACTATCTGGGCCAGGTGCCTTATTGATTGCACATGACTTGATGGTCTCCCATACTTCTTCCTCATCAAAGTTCCTCTGTAGCGACATCTGATCTTCTAATGAAATGATTGTTGCCCCTGTATATTGAAATCAAATCTCCACTCTTCCGTTTCTTTATACAATTTTTTATAGTAGCTTTGAATGACACTCTTTATTGTTTCTGGCTCAGTCATGACTTGACCTTCTACTTCTAATGAGTCAATGTAATTGTATCTTTTGTGGGAATTAACCATCCGATGGAAGAACTGTGTTCTTTTCTCCACTTTTCAACCATTGTACTCTCGACCTCTGTCTCCAAGCTATTTCTTCATTTTTTGCCACCTCCTCAAACTTCTTGGCTAAGTGTGTCTTCTGAACTAACTCATCTTCAGTAAGCATTCTTTGTTCCTATGTGGTTTCCAAAACTCTCAACTGATGCAGTACTTCTTCTTTCCTCTGCTTCCAAACACTCATGTTGCTTCTGCTCCATTATATTAACTCCTTTTTAGGAAGCTTTAACTTATTAGCTAAAATGTATGAGGGTCTTCCATTGTTGGGAAAATAGCTCCACCAATCTTTCACTTTGTCTTTAAAGCCCTCCACTTCTAGCCACCAATTTTCAAATTTAAAATAAGATTTCTTGAAGTTACAGTTCCCACAATTGAGGAGGATTGGATTGTGATCAGATCCTATCCTTGGGAGTAAGGTCTGCCTGACTTGAAGAAAAACATCCTCCAAGTTTGTTGAATACAAAAACCTGTCAATCCTAGAACCATTGTTATGACTTTCTCCCCTCCTCCATGTGAAAGATCTTCCAAATAAAGAAGGATCTACCAATTGCAGATTATTTATGCATTCAGAGACCTCTGCCATTGCCCCGGAGATTCTGTGATAATTTGTTCTCTTTGCCACAAACCTCGTGACATTGAAATCCCCACACAGTACCCATGGTCCCTCACAAATGTTTCTGCTAACTTCTAAAGCACTCCAAAGTTCTCTTATATTCACTGCGTTACAGTCAACATATACTGCACTATGATACCAAGTTAGATCCTAGTTTATCCCAGTGAATTTACATGTGATCAATTGGCCCGCAACTTCTACCAATTCGCCCTCCCATTGCATTTTATCCCACATAATCAAAATACCTCCACTACTACCCCTTGCCTCCAGATGCTCTTCCCCTACCCATCTATTAACCCATAATTCTTTAACCAAATTCTTCACATCTCCCTCCAACTTAGTCTCTATGAGGACATAGATATTTGCTCCCCATTGATGCACAAGCTGCTTCACCAATTTTCTCTTATCTACCCCATTCAAACCTCTTACATTCCATGAGATAATTTTGGTTCTCATTGATCACCGATTGATAATCTCCTCCCCTTCGTCAACTTACTTCTAGGTTCCCCATCCTTAAATTTGACAATGAAAATTAGATTCATGACCTCTTTAGGAACCAGCTGGTTGTCATTGTAACCCACTAAAGGGGCCCTCCATTCTTGGGTCAAGCTTTTTAAATAACTCCTCTGCATCCTTTTGCAGTCCAACAAACATGGCCCCAAACTGTTTGCTCAACTTAATGATGTTTTCTTGTACCCAAATCGTGGCATCAGACCCAACTTTGTTTATACATTCACTTGAGTCAGATTGAATTGCTTATCTGAGTTCTTTGTATTAACAAACTCTCACCTCTCGTCGATGTAGCTAAAGCTGGAGAGACATTTCTCCTCTTCGACATTTCCCAGAGATGTGTTAATATTTTCTGTAAAATTCTTAGCCACTAGAGGAGTTTTAATACTTATTCCTTTGGGCCTACTTAAACTTGGGCCCATTCCTTCTAAATTAGAGAATGACCCAAGCTCATTTAAATGAGAATATCCACCAGCTTTCTTCCCAAGTTCATTTACGTGAGAATGCTCACCAGCTGTCTTCCCAAGTTCATTTAAATGTGAATGCCCACCAGCTGACTTCCCTGGCCCACAATTTTTAAAATTGCTGCCACTTGCCACATGTGAATCCCTTGTAACCCCTGTGTAAAAACCCACCTCCTTCTCGAAATCTGCTCTGTTCTCCACATCAATTTCTTTCCCCCATTTTTGATTTTCCCCCGCCATCTCACACATATGACTCTCGTCCTTTTTGTTGTTTACATGCAATGAGATGTGACACCTCTGTTGTTTGGTAACCCCAACTTTTTCATACCTTGCCGGCGCTTCACACCACACCGACAACCTATGACTCCACTCGCCATCTTCAACATCAATGTATGCCAGAATATTTTCTGATGGGCCCTTAACTCTGATTCTAGCCCACTGTAGATGATTCTTAAGCTCTGTCTCCTCCTCTGTTTCTAGTCAGCCGCTGCATTTGTCACCTATCTCTTTTATCACCCTTGTCGACCAGAGATGTAGTGGTATGACAAGGACTCTGATCCAACACCAGTGAAATCTGGTATTAAGTGGGTACGCCCCTGCTAAAGGCGACCACCACTCGATATTGAGTCTTTTCCCTTGCTTCTTCCATTCACCCTTAGGATATGTTCTGCATTTTTCTCATTCTAAAATTCGAATACGAATTGGATACCATTTATATCAAAGACTTAGATGTTGTGAATCCCAATCCAAGTTGAGGTACCCATTTTCGTATGTCATTACGGGAAGGAATTTCATCACATTATAGAAAACATCACACTAAACACCTTCTCAAAAGAAGATTCTGAGAATATGATGGCCTTGCTCCTCTAGCCTCCTCCTCCCTACTCCCTGCGATATCTCCATGAGACCACCTACGTTTGCACAGAGCTTCTTTAAAGCTCCTTTATTTTCTTATCCTGCTGGTATTCAATGCTTCCTGACTGTATGACCCCCTATTAAAGAAGTTTTCCATTTTGAAAGCCACAGTTAACCAACCCTCATTGAAAGCATTTTCTAGCATAATAATTACTGCCCTGGATTCCCCTGTGACAACAATAACTGAAATATAGTGTCACACCCCAAACTCGAGGGGCGCAACAGGCTCCTAATGCCAAAAATCAGGCCCAAGCCAACCCTGCTGAACCATTTGCTACTAGCACATGGCAGCCACACGCAATCAAGAAAACAAACAAGTATATCTCGGCTTAAAACTAAGCCCTCGGCCGGCAAGGCCCGTGTCAACTGATCTATAAAAGAAACAACTACTCCCAAGAGATCATATAAATAAATAGCCAACTAGCATAGAAGTCCTGATTGGGGCGTCGAGGCCACCATGATATCTATACCAAAACTGAAAGCAGGTATATATCAAGACAATATATCAAACAACTCACAAGCTTTAACAAACCAACAAACTAGGCAAGTATGACCATAACGTAGCTATACACCCTACACACTAGTCTGCAAGCCTCTAAGAGTAGTAAATATTGGCGGGACAGGGCCCCAGCCTACCCATAAAGATATATATAACAAAAGGTAACAAACCTCCAAACTCTGGTAGCTCCGGAGGAAAGGGGCTAGCCAATCAGATAGAAGTCAATCCTTTTGCTGAGGAGATCTACTGGGTCGTCTTTCTGGACCTGCATGCTTGAATGCAATGCCCCCAAGGCAATGGGGAATCAGTACAAAATAATGTACAGAGTATGAAAGGCTATAGACTAAGTGAGCAAGTATCATAATATACCAAAATCAATCATTTAAGGATATCAAAATTTTAGATAAGAATGCTAACCCGCTACTGAATCTAAAAGATAAAAAAATGATCAAACAACAACCTAACCAAGCCCGCATAAGCTCAACAAGTACAAACAACATACCACCTACCTAGGCCCCCATAAGCCCAGAAGGTGCCAAATCAATCTACATACCCCTATCAGTAGCCCCTTGTCTTTGTAAGAAGTCACATAGCCCTTTTTGGCAACGATATAGCCCCGTAGGCAGCACATAGCCCTCTTAGGCAACATCATAGCTCTGTGGGCTGCACATAGCCCTCTTTTGCATCAACATAGCCCTGTAGGCAACACGTAACAATCTTTGGTGCCAAAATTGCCCCGTAGGCAACACATAACACTCTTTGGAATCAATATAGCCTCATGGGCAACACATAGCCCTCTTTGGAAATAACATAGTCCTATTATACAACATCATAGCCCCCATAGGCAATTCATAGCTCAACAACTAACCACAATAGCCCCAAGGGCGACAACAAACAATTGAATAGGCTAAAGGCAAGCAATTTGGCTATACACAATATATATGAATAATCTCCAAGTCGTTCCTCACTTTGGGTCGTTCTTAACAGATTATGAGTCTCTAAAATGAGGGTTTGTAATAACTCAATCATCCAACCACTCACAATTACATCTACAAGATCACCAACATTAACTACCTCTAAGGAAACATGTCGAACGAAGGAAATAGCCTTAACATACCTTTCCAATGAATGCTCGAAAGACCGTAGTTCCTTCACGAAAGTTGTTCCTTATGTCCTAAGCTTCACAAACACTATATATACACAGCTGGTACGTACGTATAAACAGTTCATAATTAATCTTAAATCGACAGATTGCCATATTGCCCCAACTTGTCAAAACGTCCGTAGAAATTCATAAAAACAATCATAAAAGAGTCTCGAGATGATTACCTTAGTTAAGCAAGTTTAAACCTTGAACAAACACCAATAAAGACAAATTTATATCATCAAAAACCAGTTCCAAATGTAGCTAAAAAATGGGAAAAATGATTGCCACGTATAGAGATCATGTTTCTAGGCACGGGGGAAACATTTAATGGTAGAAATCGTCAAAAACTAACCTTCATCATGCAAGAACTCCATAGGAACCCTCTATTAAGCTTTCTATCTGGTTTGGAAGTGAAAATAAATGTTTTCATGGCTTAAAACATTGAGTAAGACGACATACCACATTTTGTTTTACCCGACCCGGATTATGCCCCAGCTGTCCGTAGTAAAACCCTCATAACTTTTTACTCCGATGTCGGTTGGGTACGGGGTTTTATGAGTTGCAAACTAGACTCGTAGGCCTTCGGTTTAATAGGTGATAGTTCTTATAACTCCTTATATATTGGTAGAAAACATCCAAGACATTTGACCCAAATTTCAGAGAAATCTTTAAAAAGAAACTTACGATAACTTTCGCCAACTTTTATTTTGCCACTTACCTAACTTCAAAACTTGAGATACAACCCTTGAACACTTAAAATATGACATACCATGTCATTCTTAATTTATTACTTATCCTCCTTGTCTTTTCACAAAGATACGAGTTAATTTAGACGTTTTGAAAAGTCGGGGTGTTACATATAGCGGCCAAACTTATTAAATTTCACAGAATAGAACAAGGATGTCGTCTTATCTATACATTTCCAAGTCTTGTACACCCTACCCTTGAGGTTGGATGCCTCTCTGAATCTCCGTGACACCCAAACAATGGACTCTCTGCTTAGAGACATTCTTATGAAATGTAGCCTTGAGGTCTCAACCCATTCGTACCAGAGCTCCCTTGAGAACGACGTCTCCGTAATGTCGAAGTAATTACGATTGTCCATGAATGACAAAAGGCTTCGAGAAAAGTAGAAAAAAAACAATGTTAAAACAATCCGGCAGTCTAAAACCACCTAAATGTGGTGGCTCGAAGGGTATTCCAGTGATCAGAAGATCACCAGAGAAGGATGAGAGAGGGGGTAAAAGTTTCAAATTTAAAAATCTCGGGAGTAGTGCCTGGGAGCAGTTTTAGACAAACACAAAAATGAAGCCCTTTCTAATTTTCTTAAAACATAAAATACAAAAGAGGGCATTAAAGAAAATGTATACTTACCATAAGAATTTTATATAAACCTATAAATATATGAATCTGTGCAGCAAACTACATTTTTAAAGTAGCCAATGGGAACTCATAGCCCAAGTGCGAAGCCCCATGAATTTCTATAATTCATTCGGGATAGATTCAAGCTAAAGAATGCAATTTAATTGAACCCAAGAAAAATGAGGTGACTTGAGTGGAGAGAAGTTATTAGGATGCTTTGGGATAATTATTTCATAAACCATTGAAAGTTGGAATAAAGGGAATACCTAGGATTTTAATTTTTATGTAACGGGAGTTAAATGAAAATGTTAGCAAAGGTGGAAGCTCACAGTATTGATGCAAGTGAACCAGATAGGCTAAGATAGGGAAGCAAAGGTACATTTCACAGTGAAAGAATGTTATAGACAACTATGCTCACAAAGTCAAGTACCTGTTAAATGGCCACGACAGGTATGGAAGACCAATCTACCTATGAAGATTAAGTGCATCAGCTGGATTAAACTAGAAAATGCGTGCCTTACTCTAGACATCTTGAATAGGCAAGGATTGCAGGTGGTCAATAGATGCTATTTTGCAAGACAACTCAGGAGACAATCAACCACCTGTTTCTTCACTGCCTATGAGCATATGATCAATGGAACATGTTCCTATGTTTTTTTTAAATGTGATTCCACAAAGATTAAGAGATGCCAAGATGTCTTGAAGTCTAGGCACAGTTGATAACGCTAGACAAAAATATTTGTGGTAATACGAGTTCTTGATAAACATCAATACACCCAAAAATATTGTGAATATCAGAAATACCAGAAAAAAATACTAGTAAAGATAATGAAAACTTACCAATTTAAGAATAAAAAGATTGGTATCTACTTGAGTAAGGAGGGGGAGCAGCGTGAAACATGGTGGAGAAGAGAAGCAAGAGGCATGGAAGGTTTTGTGAAATAAAGATTCTGTTACAGATCTAATTCATTCAGATCATTAAGCGGTTTTAAACAAAATGAAAAAAACTACACTTAATGGGTTGAATATGAATGATTAAGATTCAGATCTTACAAACAAATGCACTTAATTGTCTGAATCCGAACAATTCATATTAAGACCTCCATTAAGTGAAAACAAATGAGGCATGAGTGATGTTTGTCTCTAAATTGCTAGTTCCCGACTAATTTTTATAGAGAGGGAACTATCATTAGAGTTCTAGCAGCTGATATGAAGCCTACATCATCCTTTTTTCTCATATAAACTACTAATCCTCTATCTACGGAGCTTATATGTTAGATGCCTCAAAATCCAAATCTCTTTTTGAGAAAACAAAAGACGAAATAACCAAAGCACCATTTGTATTAAATCTATACAGGTTAAAAAATGATGTTACAATTTTTATGGATAACAATGAGAAGTCTGTAAAAGCATCAAAAGAAGCTACATTCTTGATTGCAAGACTTAAATTGAATCGTTATTTAAACAAAAATAAAAATTCAGTAAATCAAAACCAACCTTGACAAAGAGCTAAACGTTAATAACAAGAAAACACACATTTTATCATACCACACTAAATTACTAATAGTTGAAATGCAGGAAATCAAGATATAAAAATTTAGAGAACCTTTAATTCATATTTGTATGGGCAAAAATCAAATAGCTAGAAAAAGGAGAAAAGAATTCCACAAGGTGTACACCGAATTCCTTAAACACCCACAACAACTTCTGGAATCAAGATCCGACATGAGTAAAGAATTAATCTGAAAAACAACCTCAGAGAATGTAAGAAGAAGATAAGATAGAGAGATATTTAGGACATACCTTTAGATTGTTTATTCACTTCAGTGAGCGCAAAAAATATTGGGTAAAAATTGCGGGATGCTAGTATGCTTTGATGAGGAGTAAGATTCGTATACAAAATCTTGGTCAAATGGAAAAGAAAATGTCATCCACCTGTAAATTGATTCTGGTCAACAATCATTAACATTTTTCCTCTTTTACTATCCTACCTGCTTTTTTGATAAATGACAAAAAAAAATCTGTAACAACCCGGAAAATCAATAGGTTAAACAAGACCCTCATCGTGTGGGTTGGTATGACTTAAGATTGTTGTCTAGGTTGAATTAGAGCTAATGTGTGTGTTTATGTAACTTTAGGAGATGTTTAAGACCAAACTAAAGTTAAAATGAGGGAGGTTAACATCTAGGATGGTGGTAAGGTCCTTAGCTATCAAAGAAGGGCAAATGAGAACTTGTTTCTCCTTGGATAGGTTGGCGATTGGCAGCTTGGTGGCTCAAGCGACTTGGCGATGCGCCAAAGTGCACTTGGGTCGCCTAGTGGGCTGTCCCTCCTAGCCTATGTTCTGGAAAAATGGGTAAGATGGGTTGCGGATCGCCCAACGGGCTGGCGATTCGCCAAACAGACCCCACCATCGCCTAAGTGAGCTGCCCATTTTTAGAACTCACTGGAAATTTGGGCGAGCCAAGGGTTCACTTGGCGAGTCGCCTAGTGTCCTTGGCGAGCCAAGAGGGTCCAATGGGCGAGCTCCAACGTGAAGAACATAATTTTTAAGTTTTAAGTTGGGGTCTTTAAGTAGTTATTCCAAAACTTGAACCAACACTTTCCCACTCTTTTTCTAACAAGTATATATATACTTTTTAAGGTCAAATTCCTTCAATTTTAGTTACTCCCACTTAATAAAAGAAGAAACCCAAAGACATCAAAATATTACCTCTCTAAACTCCATTGAAGAATAAAGAAGAAACTCAAGCTAGGGGATTCAAGAACAAGTCTTTCTTCTCCAAATTCGTGAGGGATTGAACCTAAGGTATGATTGATCTTCATTCTTGGGTAGTTATCCCCCAAGAAGTCCCTTCAAAGTATGGTTTTAAGACTTCCAAAATCTAGGGTTTTACTCTTAATATGGGTCTTCTTAAAAAACGATTTCTATTGATCAATTATGATTTGTTATGATTAATCATGATGGTTTATGGTTAGATTGTTGTGGTCTTGATGGGTTTTGATTAAAATCTCTCTTGGACCCATGGTTTCCCTTTTCTTCCTATAGTGTGAACTAAGATGTGAATTGATTGGCCATGGAAATTGATAATTGATTTTGTTATGTTCACTTAGTTGTTGAATCATGAAATCTCTCTATTTAATGTTGTAATTCAAGAAGTATGGATTGATATTGGTTCATGGCCTTGAAGGGCAATTGATTAGGGTTTGTATATGTTGATGTTGATTCTAAATGAGTATGTGATTTATTTGGATGGTAATGATCCTATATCTAATGTTGTGGTATTGATGTCAGATCCTTCTTTCCTATACCCTATGCACTTGATTATGTATGAAGTATGTATGTATGCTTATAATAAACTTGTTGGGTTGATTGAAAGGACATTCTCATGATCACAATCCGACTACAATGTGAAAGGTTTACTCGCATGCTAATGTTCCTAAAGTGAAAGGAGCATTCTCACTTAAGGAACCTATGAGATATTATGATGATATAATGACATGAGTGTCTAATACACTCTCTTGTGACTATGAACCTAAGTAAAGGCTAATGGTGACTTTTAAAGGGAATAATGCTTAGCACCGAGAGGACATGAAAGTGAGATGGGGGCTTTTACATTAAGCAAGTCTGGCTTCCCAATGTAGGATATCTCATGAGATGGAAACCTTCTACGTTTAGCAAGTCCAGGTTTCTAGTAGCAATCTCCTTGTCCCATAACTATGTGCCCACATAAGTCTTAGCTAGTGGATCCACCTATTTAGCTAGAATGTACATTCTACCTTAGACAAGTAGAACACCTCTTTTCGGTGTGGGGTAGAAAATCGGATTCCATGTAGCTCACATGGTGTATGTCGGTTAATACAATCTTTCCCTAAATTAATATGAATGTGAACTATGGTAAGGACATGGACTTTAACTATGACCTCTTAAGGGGTTTACTTGGTGTGAGTGGGGGTATGGGACTTCACTTATGCATTGCACGAGTAGACTCTAAGAGTGGTTAGGGTAAGGTTGTCTTATGTTATGATGTGATGATGACTTACGAACTATGTATGAAAAAATAAGTATGTATGAATGTCATGAATATTAATGTCTTCACTCTTATGTATGTTGGCTATGACTATGGTAAGATATGTATATTGTTGGTGACCCAAATGTGATACTTAGCATTTGGTCGGGTTATGGGATCTTACCTTTGCATTGCACTAGTGTGGCTTTGGGTTGCTAATATGTTGAATTGGCTTAAGTATCTTCAACAATGTGCATATTGGTTTTCAAACTTGACAAAGGTATGACTTCAACTAAATGTCCCTTTTATGCATGTTTTAAGGTTTTTGTGCTTGGTATCCATACTTGGTACAATTTATTGTGCTAACCCATATTTTCTATTTTACTATGAGTATAGGTTCCGGTCGTTGATACTACTACTACTACTACTTCTTCAAGGTGAAGCTTGGGTCAACTATTCCCTAGGCTTGTTGAGTCCTTATGTTCGAGGACAAGTAGCTATTGATTTTAGTTTCTAGTTTACATCCCATGTTCTAGAGTATATTGTATTTCCCATTGTTGGAGACTTTATTGATGTAAAGGACTTCGACCCTATTTGTAATCTTATGTTCTAGATGGTGATTGAGACTAGTCTAGTTCCTATTTTCCTTATATGAAAGAAGTTGACTTCTATTGTAAAAGTTTTAAATTTTTCCATATTTTTCTATGTCTTTATGTGATGATGAATTCTAAGGGCTTTTATGCGAAACTTTCGGGGTCAATTACGCCGTGTTACTTCTAGTGGGTAGACCGGGTCATGACAAACTTGGTATCAGAGTATAAGGTTATAGAATGATTCTAGGATGATGTCTCATGAACCACGTCTAGTAGAGTCTTGTTCATAAGTGTGAAGTGCGCCACACTTATGAATGAGAGGCAATAAGATGCTTAAGAACTTTTCACTTCTTTGATTACGCATTAGTCGTTCCTTAGAGTTTTTACTCTATGAAGTCCTTTTCCTAACCCTTTTCTTATACATAAAGGAATATAAATAGAAGAAGAGCGGCTGCAAAAAGAGTGGAAGAGGAAATTGCTAATGATGAGGTAGTTCCTCCCCAAGGTCCTCGAGGGGCTCAAGGTCCTCAAGCTCCTAATGAGGAAGGGGCTATGACCAATGTGGAGATACGGATGGCTCTCCAAACCTTAACTCATGCTCTAATGGCTCAAGTCACTAGAGATGCTAGGGTCCAAGTGAACCCCAATGCAAGTACTACCGCTTCAAGGATAAGGGATTTCACAAGAATGAATCCCCACACATTCTATGGTTCCAAAGTAGATGAAGACCCACAAGGGTTTATTGAGGAGGTTTTTAAGGTGCTTGAAGCTATGGGAGTGTCTCCAAGAGAGAAGGCGGAACTAGCCGCCTACCAACTAAAGGATGTGGCTCAAGTGTGGCATGAGCAATGGAAGGAAGAGAGGTCCATTAGAGCAGGTCCGGTTGATTGGGGAGTATTCAAGACGGCGTTTCTTGATAGGTTTTTCCCCCTAGAGCTAAGGGAGAGGAAGATGCAAGAATTCATCAACCTCTACCAATGAGGTATGAGTGTTAAGGAATATAGCCTCAAGTTCACATAATTGTCTAAGTATGCCCAGACCTTGGTGGCGTACTCTAGGGTGAAAATGAACAAATTTTTTATGGGGATATCCGACCTAGTGGTGAATGAATGTAGGTCGGCGATGCTTATTCCAACCATGAACATCTCCCGTCTTATGGTTCCTACCGAGCAAATTGAGGAACAGAATCTCAAGCAAATGGGTAGAGAAGTGAAGAGCGCAAGAGTTGATGATGGTAATTCGTCTAAGAATAGATTTGAGGTTCAAGGCAAACCAAGGTTTAAGAAGAGGTTTTCTAATCAAGGCACTTCTAGCACTCCTAAGGTCAACATACAGAGGGTGCCTACTCCAAAGCTACAAGGTGGCAGTGGAGGTGGTTCTTATGTTGATAGACCCACTTGTGCAAAGTGTGGTAAAAAGCATGATGGCAAGTGCCTTGTTGGCACAGATGGGTATTTTAGTTATGGTAAGAGTTGCCACATGAAGAGGGATTGTCCTATGCTAAAGGTTCAAGGGAGAGAGGGCAAGCAAGTCCCTCCTAGTGGCTCAAATTCCAATGCTCCCAAGAAGAATCGCTTCTATGCTCTCCAATCTAGAAGTGATCAAGAGGGTTCTCCGGACATTGTCACGGGTATGTTGCAAGTATTTTCTATTAATGTTTATGCATTGTTAGACCACGGTGCCACCTTATCATTTGTTACCCCTTTAGTGGCTATGAATTTTGATGTACTCCCCGTAAAGTTAGAGGAACCTCTTTTGGTTTCTACCCCAATAGGTGACTCGGTTGTTGCTATAAGGGTTTATAGGAATTGTCCTATTTCCTTGTCTCATAAAGTCACTTTGGTTGATTTGGTAGAATTAGATATGTTGGACTTTGATGTCATATTAGGGATGGATTGGTTGCATGCTTGTTTTGCTTCCATTGATTGTAGAACTCGGGTAGTAAAGTTTCAATTTCCAAATGAACCCATTTTTGAATGGGAAGGGGGAAACTCTATTCCTAGAGGTCGCTTTGTTTCATATTTAAAATCTAGGAAAATGATTTCTAAGGGGTGTATCTATCATATTGTGAGGGTCAAGGACATTGAGTCCGAGACTCCTCCTTTAGAGTCGGTCCCCGTAGTAACGGAATTTTTGGAAGTTTTTCCCAATGACTTACCCGAAATCCCTCCCGAACGGGAAATAGACTTCGGTATTGTCGTTTTGCCGGATACACAACCCATATCAATTCCCCCTTACCGGATGGCTCATCCGAATTGAAGGAATTGAAGGAACAACTAAAAGATTTGCTAGATAAAGGTTTTATTCAACCAAACATATCTCCATGGGGTGCCCCGGTATTGTTTGTGAAGAAGAAAGATGGTTCACTTTGGATGTGTATAGATTACCGCCAATTGAACAAAGTCACTATAAAGAATAAGTACCCTCTCCCTAAGAATTGAAGATTTGTTTGACCAACTCCAAGGGGTGAGTTACTTATCAAAGATTGACTTAAGGTTGGGTTATCACCAACTTAGGGTGAGAGGGGTTGACATTCCAAAGATGGCCTTCCATACAGGATATGGCCACTATGAATTCCTAGTTATGTCTTTTGGTCTAACAAATTGCCCTGGCGGCATTCATGGATCTTATGAATAGGGTTTTTAGGCAACATCTTGATTTGTTTGTGATCATCTTTATTGATGATATTTTGATCTATTCAAGGAGTGAGGGTGATCATATGAATCATTTGAGGTTAGTATTGCAAGTCCTCAAGGACCACCAACTTTACGCTAAATTTAGCAAGTGCGAGTTTTGGTTAAGGTCGGTTGCTTTTCTTGGTCACATTGTGTCGAGTGTGGGTATAGAGGTTGATCCGAAGAAAATGGATGCGGTGAAAAGTTGGCCTAGACCCCTAAGTCCCACCGATATTCAAAGCTTTTTGGGTTTGGCCGGGTATTATAGAAGATAGTTTGACAGCTTCTCATCTATTGCTTCTCCATTAACGGCCTTGACCCAAAAGAAGTCCAAATTTGAGTGGTCGGAGGCTTGTGAAAAGAGCTTCCAAGAATTGAAGGATAGACTCACCTCCACTCCGGTATTAACCTTACCGGAGGGTACCGAAGGGTTTGTAGTATATTGTGACTCTTCTCGAGTAGGTTTGAGGTGTGTCCTTATGCAACATGGTAACGTAATTACCTATGCTTCAAGGCAACTCAAGACTCATGAAAAGAATTACCCAACACATGATCTCGAACTAGCGGTGGTGGTTTTTTCCTTAAAAATATTGAGACACTATCTCTATGGAGTTAACGTAGATGTGTTTACCAACCACAAGAGTCTTCAATATGTGTTTACCCAAAAATATTTTAATCTCCGACAAATAAGGTGGTTAGAGCTTTTAAAGGACTATGACATGAGTGTCCTTTACCACCCCGACAAAGCTAATGTAGTTGCAGATGCATTGAGTAGATTGTCCATGGGTAGTGTGGCTCATGTAGAAAATGAGAAGAAGGAATTGGTTCGTGATTGTGCATAGGTTGGCCCGGTTAGGTGTCCAACTAGTAAATTCCACCAAGGGTGGAGTTATGGTTCATCATAGTTCCAAATCGTCCTTTGTAGTTGATGTGAAGTCTAAACAACACCTTGATCCTATTTTGATGGAGTTGAAAGAATCGGTTCTCAACAAGTCCGTTAAGGCTTTCTCCCAAGGGAGGGATGGTGTGCTTAGGTACCAAAGTAGATTATGTGTTCCGGATGTGGATGTCTTAAGGGAGTAAATTTTAGAAGAGGCTCATGGTTTGCTATATTCTATTCATCCGGGAGCCACCAAAATGTATCGTGATCTACGGGAAGTCTATTGGTGGAATGGATTGAAAAAAGATATCACGGGTTTTGTAGCCAAATGTCCAAATTGTCAAAAAGTCAAGGCCGAACACCAAAAGCCGAGAGGTTTGTCCCAATATATAGAAATCCCCACTTGAAAGTGGAAGAATGTAAATATAGACTTTGTGATGGGGTTGCCTCGTACTCGAAGGCAACATGATTCTATTTGGTTCATTGTTGATAGGATGACTAAATCAACCCACTTTATTCCGGTTAAGACTTCGTTTTCGGTGGAAGACTATGCCAAGTTGTACATCAAGGAAATTGTGAAGTTGCATGGGGTTCCTTATCTATCATATCGGATCGGGGTGCCCAATTTACTTCACACTTTTGGAAGACATTCCAAAAGGGGATTGGTACCAATGTTAAACTTAGTACCGCATTCTACCCTCAAACGGATGGTCAAGTGGAATGCACCATTCAAAACCTAGAGGACATGTTGAGGACATGCGTAATAGATTTCAAGGGTAGTTGGGACGATCGTATTCCTTTGATAGAATTTGCCTACAACAATAGTTACAACTCAAGCATTGCCATGGCTCCATTTGAAGCACTTTATGGTAGAAGGTGTAGATCACCGGTGGGTTGGTTTGAAGTAGGTGAGTTTGCTCTAATTGGTCCCGAACTAGTTTAGGATGCCATTGAAAAGGTTCGACTCATTAGAGAAAGGTTGGAGACGGCTCATAGTCGGCAAAAATCTTATGCCGATAATAGAAGGAGGGATCTAGAGTTTGAAATTGGTGATTGGGTCTACTTGAAGATTTTGCCTATGAAAGGTGTTATGAGATTTGGCAAAAAGGGGAAGTTAAGTCCCCGATATGTGGGCCCATACCAAATCTTGAAATGTGTTGGGAGAGTGGGATATGAGTTAAACTTGCCAAACGAATTGGCTCCAGTTTACTCGGTGTTTCATGTGTCCATGCTTAAGAAATGCATTGGTGATCCGGTGTCTATTCTTCCTTTAGAGGGTTTAGGAGTTGATGAAAGCCTTTATCATGAAGAGGTCCCGGTAGAGATTTTGGACCGTCAAGTAAAGAGGTTGAGAACTAAGGAAGTAGCTTTCGTTAAAGTCTTATGGAGGAACCACCTAGTTTAGGGTGCTACATGGGAGGCTGAGGCCAATATGAAGTCCCGTTACCCTCATCTGTTTGTTTCTACTCCTATCCAAGCTTGAGGTAAGAAATCCCCCTTGAGTTCTTAGTATTTTTGGAGTCTTGTATAATGTTTAGTTTTGCATGGTTTCCTTGTATTCGGCATGTTCTTGATGAAATTCATGTTTGGTATAAATTGAGCTTTCATGAATTATATGTTTCTCATGTTGAATTGCATTTCTGTATGATATTGGCATATGTGACTTCATGAGATGAGATGATGAACATGTTTAGTTAAGTGTGATGAAATAGCATGTTAGCTTAATATTGTTATGTTGAGCTTGCTTATGTTGGAGAAGGTAGTTCCTCTCATGTTTGTATGAAATGGTAATTTTGGTGCATAATAAGGTTGTGGATGTAGTTCCTACATCTTGATGTTGCATTGAGCTTATGATGTGGAGTTGATGTTTCCTCCTATGATTTGTACATTTTTGTGATGTGTTATGTATGGTGGGCTGCTAGTCTTGAGTCGTTAATCCCTTTATGTGTTTAAAGTGTCACTCGAGGACGAATGATAATGTAACAACCCGGAAAATCAATAGGTTAAATGAGAGCCTCATCGTGTGGGTTGATATGACTTAAGGTTGGTGTCGAGGTTGAATTAGAGCTAATGTGTGTGTTTATGTAACTTAAGGAGATGTTTAAGACCAAACTAAAGATAAAATGAGGGAGGTAAACATCTAGGATGGTGGTAAGGTCCTTAACTATCAAAGAAGGGTAAAGGAGAACTTGTTTCTCCTTGGATAGGTTGGCGATTAGCAGCTTGGTCGCCCAAGTGACTTGGTGATGCGCCAAAGTGCACTTGGGTCGCCTAGTGGGCTGTCCCTCCTAGCCTATGTTCTGGAAAAATGGGTAAGATGGGTTGAGGATCGCCCAACGGGTTGACGATTTGCCCAACAGACCCCACCATTGCCTAAGTGAGCTGCCCATTTTCGGAGCTCACTGGAAATTTGGGCGAGCCAAGGGTTCACTTGCCGAGTCTCCTAGTGACCTTGGCGAGCCAAGAGGGTCCAATGGGCGAGCTCCAACGTGAAAACCATAATTTTTAAGTTTTAAGTTGGGGTCTTTAAGTAGTGTTTCCAAAACTTGAACCAACACTTTCCCACTATTTTTCTAACAAGTCTTTATACTTTTTAAGGTCAAATTCCTTCAATTTTAGTTACTCCCACTTAATTAAAGAAGAAACCTACGAACATCAAAATATTTTCTCTCTAAACTCCATTGAAGAACAAAGAAGAAACTCAAGCTAGGGGATTCAAGAACAAGTCTTTCTTCTCCAAATTCGTGAGGGATTGAACCTAAGGTATGGATGCTCTTCATTCTTGTGTAGTTATCCCCCAAGAAGTCCCTTCAAAGTGTGTTTTTAAGACTTCCAAACTCTAGGGTTTTACTCTAAACATGGGTCTTCTTAAAAAACGATTTCTATTGATCAATTATGATTTGTTATGATTAATTATGATGGTTTATGGTTAGATTGTTGTGTTATTGATGGTTTTTGATGAACATCTCTCTTGGACCCTTGGTTTCCCTTTTCTTCCTAAATTGTGAACTAAGATGTGAATTGATTGGCCATGGAAATTGATAATTGATTTTGTTATGTTCACATAGTTGTTGAATCATGAAATCTCTCTATTTAATGTTGTAATTCAAGAAGTTTGGATTGATACTGATTCATGGCCTTGAAGGGCAATTGACTAGGGTTTGTATATGTTGATGTTAATTCTAAATGAGTATGTGATTTATTTGGATGGTAATGATCCTATATCTAATGTTGTGGTATTGATGTAAGATCCTTCTTACCTATACCCTATGCACTTGATTATGTATGAAGTATGTATGTATGCTTATAATGAACTTGTTGGGTTGATTAAAAGGACATTCTCATGATCACAATCTGACTACAATGTGAAAGGTATACTCACATGCTAGAGTTCCTAAAGTGAAAGGAGCATTCTCACTTAAGGAACCTATGATCTATTATGATGACATATTGACATGAGTGTCTAATACACTCTCTTGTGACATGAACCTAAGTAAAGGCTAATTGTGACTTTTAAAGGGAATAATGCTTAGCACCGAGAGGACATGAAAGTGAGATGGGGGCTTTTACGTTTAGCAAGTCCGGCTTCCCAATGTAGGATATCTCATGAGATGGAAACCTTCTACGTTTAGCAAGTCCAGGTTTCTAGTAGCAATCTCCTTGTCCCATAACTATGTGCCCACATAGGTCTTAGCTAGTGGATCCACCTATATAGGTAGAATGTACGTTCTACCTTAGGCAAGTAGACGCCTCTTTTCGGTGTGGGGTAGAACACCGGATTCCATGTAGCTCACATGGTATATGTCGGTTAATGCGATCTTTCCCTAAATTAATATGAATGTGAACTATGGTAAGGACATGGACTTTAACTATGACCTATTAAGGGGTTTACTTGGTGTTAGTGGGGGTATGGGACTTCACTTATGCATTGCACGAGTAGACTCTAAGAGTGGTTAGGGTAAGGTTCTCTTATGTTATGATGGTATGATGACTTATGAACTATTTATGAAAAAAAAAGTATGTATGAATGTCATGAATATGAATGTCTTCACTCTTATGTATGTTGGCTATGACTATGGTAAGATATGTATGTTGTGGGTGACCCAAATGTGATACTTAGCATTTGGTCGGGTTATGGGATCTTACCTTTGCATTGCACTAGTGTGGCTTTGGGTTGCTCATATGTTGAATTGGCTTATGTATCTTCTTAAATGTGCATATTGGTTTTCAAACTTGACAAAGGCATGACTTCAACTAAATGTCCCTTTTATACATGTTTTAAAACTTTTGTGCATTGTATCCATACTTAGTACAATTCATTGTGCTAACCCATATTTTCTACTTTACTATGAGTGTAGGATCCGGTTGTTGATACTACTACTACTACTTCTTCAAGGTGAAGCTTGGGTCGACTATTCCCTAGGCTTGGTGAGTCCTCATGTTCGAGGACAAGTTGCTTTTGATTCTAGTTTCTGGTTTACTTCCCATGTTCTAGACTATATTGTATTTCCCATTGTTGGGGACTTTATTGATGTAAAGGGCTTCGACCCTATTTGTACTCTTATGTTCTAGATGGTGATTGAGACAAGTCTAGTTCATATTTTCCCTATATGAAAGAAGTTGACTTCTATTATAAAAGTTTTTAATTTTTTCGTATTTTTCTATGTCTTTATGTGATGATGAATGCTAAGGGCGTGTATGCGACCCCTTCGGGGTCAATTACGCCGTGTTACTTCTAGAGGGTATCCCGGGTCATGACAAAATCTAAGTGAAATTTTATTTTAGTTAATACCTCTAAACTCCCTAAATTATTCACATTTTCCTGTTTAACACTTAAATTATGGGGTATGTGGACAGTTGTTGTTAACCCCTGAACTATAGACCACGTGATATGGAGAGTGACAGTCAAAAAAAGCATTTATGTGGACCTAGTACACTGTGTGAGGTCCGTGATTTTCTCAGATTCACCTCGTTTAGTGCATTTCTATTACTTGAACGACAGCTTATGCAAATTGATTACTTAATTTTCTTTCCATAAATATTAAAGTTAAAATTGGCTAGTAAATTCTATCCAATATAGAATTATATTTAATATTTCTCTATTTTCAGAGAGGATTTTAGTAACGATCGACGCCCTCTTCTTTGAATACTTAAGAGATGTAGATTCTCTAAATTACTTGACTTTCATATTCCTTCAACTAACCACTCTCGTAAAATGCTCAGATTATACAATATGTAATCCTTTTTAAGTGTCTAATCAGTAAAGTGACCAATAAAACATTTGATAATGTTCGCAAGTCTATGAATTCAAGGAAAATGAGACTCTTATTGTTATTTATAATACACACTAAAGTAACATTGAAAGATTATGTAGTACTTGCTATTAAAAATAAGTCCATAGATTTTTTATTTTTGAAGATGATCTTTTACCTTTGCATGTTCAAGCCATTTACCTCGTCTTTCAGTTCCTAGTAAAATGATATAAATGGAAATCATTTAGCTACATCTTTACAATGAGATTAGAGGAAATTGGGATAAAAATAATTCTAATGAACATGCATTCATAATCAGGAATAGATTAGCCGTTTGAAATATGTCAATTGCATTATATTGAAAATCTTCAAATCATCTAATTTGATTTTACATCAAGATTTAAGTGATACAAATGAAATTAACACAAATCTAATGACGTGTCTGCAAGTATTTGTAACGTTTGCATTTATGAAAGGAAAAGAGAAAAATAACAAGAAATCTCCCGAATGGTATCCAAGAGTTCTTATGAGCATTAAAATTTGACAATGAAAATATATAATTCTTGTGTGAGAAATAGGATTTCTTCTTCCTTTCTAAAAAACAAGATAAATGAGTTATACCAGAGTTCTTAAAGTCATACTCTGAACGAAAACGGATTAAAAATGTCCTAATGTATTGTAAAGGACTAAACCTCATATGCTTCTCACATATTTCTGATCCGAATATCTAACCTCCATTCTTCTCTTCCCTTTTAACTCAGACCATCTGCAGGCAAATATATACATATATAACTAAATATATATGGTAGTCTTGTTTGTAACTTCTTCTTTGTTTTCTTCCACATGACCTGCTCGCGATGCTATCAAAGGCAAAAATAGCAAAAATGCTCTAAGGTCTGTGGGGGGTTTAAGTGCAAGGCGCAAATAAAACGTGGGCTTTAATGAAAAAAGGCGCAAAGGGCGAAAAGATACAAACATATATCTTTAGTCCAAGACTAATAATTATAAACATGAATGACAAATATATGACCAAATAAATTGATTTTCTTTTATGATAAAGTAAAATATCAATTTTTTAGTGTTCACTTCTTCAAAAGCGGCTCATTGGCAAGGAAAAGTTTGCCTTGGAACCTTGATGATGACACATAAGCGCACATAAAGTGAGGCGAAGCGCACAACACGTTTTGAGCCTCGCTTCACGGCTCAAGCACGTCTTTAATGCTCCTGATGGATTTTCAACCGGATCAATTTTAGTGAACTTATCGAAAGTCTACCTAGGTATGAAGGAACATTTGTTTAAAATTCCTAGAGTTTTTTTTACAGTATTATTTTTCAACGGTCCTTTGACTTTTAGATGGTTAAGAGGATCTTCATAGTCTTCCATAACAACTATATTAATATCTCACCTACAATTACTTCAAGTTAAATATGTTTCTTGTTGAATGACGAGAAGTTCATTATACCAACAAGGCTTGCTAGATATTGCTAAATGGGTTGAGATTCAATCGATTAGAAGTCAAAAGCTATAGATTGAGTTGGCTTTGATAAATTCTCCACACATGGATATATATGGTATGACTAATTTAGCATAAAACTAAATACTCTGCCATCAGTAACTCTCTTTTTCTTCCTCTACCAAAAGTTTCACAACTTTCCACAACAAAAATCTAAAAATTCAAATTCAAAGCTTTACATAGTAAGTACAATGAAATTAAACCTACCCAGAAAACATAAAACACTATGAAAATTACCTTCTCTGAGAAATATGATAGATCATACCCCTAATTTCCATCTTCTTTGAATCATACTGCTCCAATTCCTCTCCCATATGAATTGGAGATTGCATCTGTTCCTCGAAATCTCTGGTGGTCAGCATGATCTGGTGAACCAAAAAACTCTGAAAAAAGGAGATGTGATAGATTCTTTCAGTGTTTCCCATAGATCTACAACCATACTTGTACTTGGAGATGAAGAGAAGGCGACTACAATAGCTTTGAATGAAATTGAAAATTAATAAACACAAAAATTTTAACATCTTGTATTTTGAGTTCTTAATCTTATTTTTATTTAATGTTAAAAGAAGAGAAATAAAGAAAAACATAAATGGAAAAAGAGAAAAAAAATGTAAAGCTATTTTTTTAGCTATATTGTGATTTAATTTTTGTATCTATTAAAAAAATTGAGGTATCTATGATATAATTTACAAGAAAATAAGTAGAAAAAAAATTTAACTATTAAAATAATAAATTCAAATTAGTCGTTAAAAAGTTAAAAAAAAATCTAACCATTTGAGAATATATTACAACAGTTACAATAACAATACATTTGTTGATTAATAGTATTTTTTTTATTTACTTCATAATTTAATATACATTTGGTAAATTTAATTTAAAACTCAAACCAGCCTAAATTTCTACCAAATTCGAAAAACTTTTCTTAACTTGAAAGAGTATTACTTTTTTTTTCTTTCTAAAAATAATCTTTCCAATCATTCCTTTGCAAAAAATAATTCCTTTCAATCTTCAACTCAATCCTTTCGTCGTCTCTTTTATATTTCCTTCGTATAGCTAGCTAGACCTAGTACACATGAAGGAGAGGTATTACTATTTTCGTTGAGGTTGTCACTCGAGGCTCTGTTGGTGTTAAAGGCTCATTGAGAATCTTAGTTCTCAAAAGTTGTATGTTGGAAATAATAATTCAAAATTGGAGTAGGAATCCTAAGTTGTTTAGGATTTGTTATTTATGATATTTACTTATTTATGTTTAATTAGAATTTGTTAGTTCGAGTTGTTCATAGTCCTAGTTTAATTTGGTTTTTACTTTTATAAATAGAGATGTTACTGTTATTTTCAACATACAAAGATATACATAATAGATATAACTTGAAATAAGATTCAAGAACCTACTTGTACTTGGAAGTAGAGAAGGAGACTACAATAGCTTCGAATGAAATTGAAAATTAATAAACACAAAAATTTTAACATCTTGTACTTTGAGTTCTTAATCTTATTTTTAATTTATTTTTTATTTAATGTAAAAATAAGAGAAACAAAGAAAAATATAAATGGAAAAAGAGAAAAAAAAAAGAAAAAAAATGTAAGGTTATTTTTTCAGCTATATTGTGATTTAATTTTGTATCTATTAAAAAAATAGCGAAATGGTCGGATGGACCCTTATACTTTTATGCGTATGTATTTTGAACCATCATACTTAACACTTTCTCCACTAAACCCTTAAACTCATTAAAACACAATATTTTAAACCCTTTTCTTATCAGATCACTGTGTGTAATTGAAATGACCCAAAAAGTTCTTAAAAATGTGCT
>NW_006239182.1:859975-867447 GCF_000226075.1 Solanum tuberosum | reverse complement strand
TCACGTCTAGGCCCTAGGCTTGGGTCGTGACAGTAATCCAACCTCTTACATGTGTAATTCCATATTATTTTCCAACGACACGTAAGAAATTAAATATTAAGGAAAAAAACCAAATATTTAACTTTTGGAAATTTTTGAATAGCCATGTTCTTCAACCTCCATATATGCTCACAATTTGAGCACCAAATTCATGTCAAATAGATGAAATTTTTCTTTATTTCACTTGAAATTTCAACTAGAAGTTGATAAACACAAAACCTACTAGCCACAATCACAAATTTGAATTAAATTTACAAATTCATAAGACCCATTTGTTGTTCTTCAAGTTTTCTCAGACTTATCAATGGAGTTTTCAACTTTTTAAATACCCACCATCACTCTTTACGTTAATTCATAGCATACCTTCTCTTTAAATCCAACACAAATAATGGTATCAACTTTTAAAATAAAAAACACTAAAAATTTAGATAAAGGGGGCTGAAAAAAGAAATTAGGTGCGGGGTTTGATTTGTTGCAAATAGGAGTGGATTGAAGAAGTAGAAAAAAAACGTATATGACAGTGATTTCGAAGAAATAAAACGTATATGATAGGTGATTTTGAAGAAAAAAAAAAGAGAATGGATGTGGTGAGTGATTTTGTTGAAGAAGAAAAGAATACAATTTATGGTTATGGGTGGGAATAGTGGTGGAGAAAAAGAGAAATTGGGGTGTAAAAAATATTGTTTTCCAAAAAAATTGTTTTTATTATAGAAAATAATGTAATGACGCGTTCGGGAGCGAGTGCATTTACACATTTTTTCAAGTCAACAATCTTTATGCCACATAAGTTTGGTCAATGGTCTGAGGAATTTCAAATATTGTGTTTTAATAAGTTTAACGGTCCAATTAATAAAGTATAAAGTAAGAGGGTTCAGAATACAAACTCATACAAGTATAAGGGTCCATCAGTCGATTTCGCCTAAAACAATTGGGGCATCTATAATACACTTTACAAGAAAATAAGTAAAACAAAATTGACTATTAAAATAATAAATTCAAATTAGTCGTTAAAAAGTTAAAAAAATTAATCTAATAATTTGAGCAAATATTACAACAGTTACAACAAAAATACATTTGTTGATTAATGATATAATTTTCATTTACTTAGTAATTTAATAATTACTAATATAATATACTTTTGGTAAATTTAATTTAAAACAAAGACTAAATTTCTACCAAATTCGAAAATCTTTTCTTTATTTGAAAGAATATTACTTTTTTTTTTCTAAAAATAATAATCCTTCCTATCATTCCTTTACAAAAAATAAATTCCTTTCGATCTTCAACTCTATCCCTCTCGGCGTCCCTTTTATTTTTCCTTCATATAGCTAGCTAGACCTAGTACACGTGAAGGAGAGGTATCAATATTTTTGTTGAGGTCGTCACTCGAGGCTCTAGTTGGTGTTGAAGGCTCATTGAGAATCTCAATTCTCAAAAGTTGTATTTTCACCTGGTTGTAACAAATATTTTTTCTCTAAAAATTCAGCAATGAACGTCCTTTCTTTACCACTGAAATGCTAATTCAATTTTACCGATATATAAATTTGTTGATTGTGTGCTGAATAAATTTAGCATGAATAGTTTGTGAATTTGTGTATTAACATTTTCTTCTTTTGATATTATATACATTCGTTAGTTTTGCCATCTATATTGGCTCCCAATTGGTTTGTTTGTGCATTTTGACAGCATGTAGTTCAATTTTGTTCATTTTGTAATAGAATTTTAATGTTCCGTGCTAATTATGAGATTTATGCAAATTTTAAAGTAGAGCGAGATTTGTTTATCTGCTAGTAGATGTGAGCGCATAGGTTGAATGTCAATATGATGTTTATCCGTTAATCTTCAAGAACCAATTTTCAACGTGAGAATTTCACTGCATGATTTGTCATCAATCTTAAGGATCTTACGGTCATCACTAGTTGAATCATATCCCAATCTCCAACTATAATAGTCCCTTGGGAAAATTTTCGGATAGGGGAGGACTATTGATACTCTTGTATACGGGTTCCATAGCAAAGGTAGGAAGTGTACTATAAAGTTATAAAATCTGATAAGCATCAAGACATGGTAACAACAATATAATGTGTGATGTCATGATTTAGTGTTTGTCAATGAGATGGTTCGATCGGTTATTTTTAAGAAATTATACCATCCCAAATTTTCAGATTTTTTTAATAATGTATAACCAAAATTAGATTTTTTAAAACCATCCGAATCATATCGGGTTCTCTTCGGTATTGGTACAGTTCGATAATTTTCATTTTTTTATTTTTAAAGTATCACCTTAAAATTATTAAAATATTTCTTTTGCAAGTCTATTCTTGAAGAAGCACTTCAATTCTTAACCACGAAGCTAAGAATGTAAAACCTTGTTATGTATTGTTTGATCTTAAACTTTTAATAAGAGTGTTTGCATAAGTTTTGCCGTATTGTTTGATGACTTTTATTATAGTATCTTCTTTTTAAACCTGTTTAATTAAAGGCTAATTAAAGGACAAATGCCCAAAGTCGTCACTAGAAGTCTAGAACCTAGGTTATATTTATATTTGAAAAAAGTTAGAAAATACATTTATATAAAACTAGTAAATGGACCCGCACTTCACGCGGTTAGAACATTCTTCTTTAAAATTTATTAAAATAGAATTTTTCTTAGTATTTTTTTAAGAGTATAGAGGTTATTCAATTGTAGTTTACCATTTGTTTTATTAAAAGAAATGACAAAATTACAAATCATAACACTATTTTCTCCTAGTTTACATAATTTGATTTTACAGATTCATTAATTTGCTCTTGAAATTTTACAATGGTTAGTTTATTTTTATCATCTATATGCATGGTTACATAGTGTCTTTAATTAGTGAGTCAAATAAGTACTTTTCACAATTTTTTTCTTTGCAAATTTCGTTAGTATAACACTATCAATTACTTTCAAAATATTAAATATTTTAAAAATATATATAACTAATGTGTTTACCAAGAACAAAGGTTCCATAATCATATGATATACCAATAAGTAATATGTAGTCATTATGTGTTTGAAAATTAAATGCAATCTTCCAAAATCCAAATTTCATATGTAATATAGTTATGATAGTGTTTTGGCATTGAAGTTGTGCACAAAAAAATCATTAAGGATCCCTGGAAAGGATGAAAGAGAAGTAAGGGATAATGGGAAAAAAGTTCAAAAAAGTATTTTGGTGTGAGAGAATAATATTCATTATGTATCATGTAATTGTAATTAATTGCTTGTTTTAATTCTATTATTTGACTTTCTATTTTTCTTACTCCCGTTAATATTAACAATATTATGACAACAACAAAAAATCATATAAATTTTTAGGCTTGATCTCTTGGAGAAGAAAAGATTTCTTTGGAGAATGTTCTAAATAAATGTATTATGTAAAAAGTTATTTGTGAATCTGCATTAGTTGGATCTACATAGAGTCTGTACTAACAAATACTTATAACAATAACTTTACAGAAACATAAACAACAAAGTTTAAAACATGTACCCAAAAATAACAATTAATATCATAAGCATAAATTAATGACTGTAAAAAACATACCAGGATCTGTAACAATAGAATGAAACAGAAAGGAAAAATCGAGTCCACTGAATGCACAATGTCTCCTAAAGAAAATCATTCTCCCCTAGTACCCGAGGTTTAAATGAGTAGATACTCTCAGGATGAAATAATTTTATTCACCAGTGTAATGATACAAAAACAATAGTGTCACTGAGCCACTCAACAGGAGCAAAGTATACAAATGTTTAATTGTGCAGAATAAGAAGAAGAAGTTTAGAACCAAATTTAATTGTGCAGAAGATGAAGCAGAAGTTCAGAATTTTTGTTGTTTTAAAATTAGAGTAAACCCCTCAATTTATAGGCAAAAAAAATGTGGTGTAAACAAATGCTTATTGTGCCTTACCGGAAAGGTCACAACTCTTTGGAAAAGTCATAACTCTTCGGAAAGGTCACAACCTTTCATAAATGTTACAACCTTTCATAAAAGTAGAAACTCTTCATAAAAGTCATAATTTTTCATAAAAGTCACAACTTTTCATGAAAGGAGAAGACTAATTTTGGAAATAAATAAATTAAAAGGGAATCCTTGTTTGTGGTGGCGCCACGTAGGCGGGCCGAAGGTTCTCTTTTATATATATACTAGGTCATAAACCCGCGCGAAATAATCTTTCTAAGATTTTGCACAACCTTTCCAATAATACATTGTTATAAGAAAAGAAAAAAAGTAAATTTTAGTAGGTTTTAAGAACATTTCAACATAAATTGAATGATTTGACATTATCACATATCTCAAGAATTGTAAATATATAATAAATGATTAAAAATATCTTGATATCTAATCATTTTTTCTTTTACATAATTTATCATAATATATGTTTGATAATATAATTGTCTTGTAAAGACTGAGTGATGTTTCTATGTAGCGATTAAACATCACTTTTTCAATTGTTTTTGTACATGAAAAATATAGAATCTTATAATTTATGGTTAGAATAACTCCTTGTGAAAGTAAAATTATGTGAAAGTATTCGATAATTAATATTAGTTATAAATAAGTTAAGAACGTTAAAAAAATAATATTTTTTAGAGATAATCTACTTGTCTGAGGTCAAACGTTCACCACTTTTCGTTATTGTTACTTTGTTAGTCTAAAATAATTTATAGAAGGAAAAAAATAAATTTTAAACGACAACAAATAATATTGTTGACCATTTTAGAAATTCATTCTTCATTAAATTGCTGCTCTGAAGGCCCTTCTAGATGCTTCATCAATGCAACTTTACAACTTTTTCAGAAATTTTTTTGTATTAGTTTTTCATTATGAAAGTACAAGTAGATCAAAATATTGGATTCTAGATTCATGTTAAAGAAATATTCTCGAACATTAAAAAATTAAAAATGAGTATAACCTAGATAACTCAAACACTCAACAATGACTTGGGACATAAAGGACAACAAATCTATGTTAATAGACATATCTTTTGTAACTAGATTTTATTTCATATCCTTCAAATTAAGCTTGCCGAAAATAGTCATAATTCACACCAACAATATTTAGAAGAGCCGAATGAGAAGGATAAAAAAAAAACATTAAAAGGACGAAAGCTTTGTCCAAGTAAGATCATATGAGATACAATTTTAAGGAGACCACAAAATAGCGAGAAAAACATACATTAAAGGGAGTAAACTATGAGATATCCAATGATGATAACAAATTATTCTAACCAGAAAAATTCCTATGTTTTGAAATAACATACATAAAAAAATTGACTAACACTTCAATCAACTTTCAATCCTTAAAGTACTCATAATATTGACTGATAAATTTAGTAAAATAGATAACAACAACATAAAAACCAAAAAATATGGGCATGCAAAATTATTAACTCTCAGAGTATTTTCTAAAGAACACAAAATCTCATCCTTGTATGTGAAGGAATGACGTTGTTGATGAAGAAATTAGAGATTTGTAAGAGCTTTTTTTATCGTACCTTCAACAGTTCCAGTAGAAAAAACTTGCTTAAATACTCAATTAACGTTTATCATTTAATTTGTACTAACAAATACTTATAACAATAATTTTGCAGAAACATAAACAACAAAGTTCAAAGCATGTACTCAAAAATAACAATTAATAATATAAGCATAAATTAATGACTGTAAAAAACATACTAGGATTTGTAACAATAGAATAAAATAGAATGGAAAAACAAAACAATGGTGTCAATGTGTCACGCCCCGAAATAGGGAGAGTAACTTGCACTCGATACCCTAATACATCGAGTTACCCACTGAAACATACTAGCTAAACCAAATTTGTGCGGCAAAAAGATTGGGCAGCATAACCTCTAAAAAATGAAGCCTAGACCTAGAGGTCATGACCTGAAAGAGAATAACCATAGAAACAATGGTAGACAAACCAAAAAATAAATAAAGATGTACTATCTAGCCGACGAGGCCACAACTGAAAACATAACTACTTACACACACCTATATATACATGCCAAAACTATTGGCTGGAGGTTGAAACATACAAAAAGAAAACCCATAATATTGTGTCCACGGTAGCCTCTATGAGTGACATAAGCATTGTCGGGAGAAGGTCCCGACTATACCCAAATTGTACAACAAATGTAAACATCCTCTGATAGCCTCAAGATAAGATGGAGCTTATCAACTCACAGCTGAACCTGAATCCTAGCGGGTGGGTCGATTAGAGTCCCTGCCTGTACCTGCTCGCACAAAACAAAAAGCAGCGTCCTCAGGCAAAGGGACGTCAGTACGAATAAAAATGTACTGGTATGTAAAGCGAAAAGTAAAATCATAAACATTTACTGTAAAAAGGTAATAGAGATACCACCTGAAATTGAAACTCCAATAGCCCCCATGGTTAAC
Organism: Solanum tuberosum; assembly: GCF_000226075.1. Lineage (NCBI taxonomy): Eukaryota > Viridiplantae > Streptophyta > Magnoliopsida > Solanales > Solanaceae > Solanum > Solanum tuberosum. Next base: position 860,986 of record NW_006239182.1, on the reverse strand, counting down.
ATCTGACATCATAGTAATCAAGTATGCATGATATGCTCAAGTAGTTTATTAACGTTTCAAAGACACTTCATCCAATTCTAAGTGTCAACGATCACTAGTCAATATAATAACCCAACTAAATAAGTTGGGGTCGATCCCACTGAGAGTAGCTTTTCCTTCGAATTCAATTATACACGTATGACAACAAACTCTTCAACTAAACACTTATTGCACCCTTTTTGGTTTAAGATTCAAATTTCAGGTTATAATTATCAATCCAATTCAACACTTAACACTAAACGATCAACTAGTAAGGTAACACTTGGGGAATTGACCAACCAATTGTTGAATTCAACTTAGTGGATGAACATTGATGCTCACAATGGGTTAAACTATCATGGGTAGGTTGGACTGTATGTAAAGAAATTTTCTCTCGAACAATTACCTTATCTTTGTCGAATTCTCTCAAACTTCAACACTAGACAATTTTTGAAGGATAACCTAACCTTGGTGATGTTCGTGACAAGTTTAAGGTGACTTACTTAGCTCCTAACTTGGTTCCTAGATAATTTATAAAAGAAATATTTCAAAAACCAAGTGTTCTAATAGTTTACATTTAAATTATATTTGAGAGTTTTGAAGGTCGTGAGCTACTTTAAAGTTTTTGTTTAATAATAACCTTAGTGGAGAAAGAGGGCTGGTCACAAGTAATAAGGGTCTCGTGTGACATTTTAATTCACATCACCCAAGGAAGCATACGAATTCATACGTGCGGACATATAATCAAGGAAACTGATAAAATGATGTGTAGATGCCGAACACTGTAGTTTTCCGAATAAGTGAAACATCAAAATAACATAATCATAAAAATAATTCAGCTGAGATCCCAATGCCTTTCACTGAAGGTCTTTCTAGCAAGACAATAGAAAAATATCACATTTGGCGTTTTAGGAATCTCCTAGGAGTGGTGCTAAAAAGAGGGACGTAGCTTCGCCTTAACATACCTTTTCAATGAACGCTCGAATGGCCATA
>NW_006239182.1:837847-859688 GCF_000226075.1 Solanum tuberosum | reverse complement strand
ATTTAATGGGTGATAGGCCTTCTAACTCTTTGTATATTGGGAGAAAACATCCAAGACATTTGACCCAAAGTTAAGAAAATATTATTAGAGAAACTTCGATAACTTTTGCCGACTTTAGTTTCACTAATTTTCTTGACTTCCAAACTTAACATACGACCCTTGTGCTATTATAATACCTCATAACACACTATTCTTAGCATGTTTTACACTCATAGGCTTATCCACAAGGTATGGGACAAGTTAAACCTTTCAAACGGGCGAAGTTCTACCCGAGCCATTTCTTTTATCATGAACTTTGTTTGAGGAGTCCCTTTGACCTAAAACTTTAGTTTAGTTCCTTGATATTGCCACCTACTTGCAATCTTAATCTCCAATGTACGGTACTAAGTCATACACACCTCATATAACCATGCCATACTACGCTACATATATTATGCACGATTAGAGAAAAAGTACGGGATCTCACACAATGAGTCATTTAACAGGAGAAAAGTACACAAATATTTAATTGTCCAGAAGAAGAAGAAGAAGAAGAAGTTCAAAATTTACGTTGTTTTAAAATGAGAGGATATTCCTCTATTTATAGACAACAAAGGGTCGTGTGAACAAATGTTTATTGTGTCTTATCAGAGAGGTCACAACTCTTTGGAAAAGTTACAACCCTTTGGGGATGGTTACAACTCTTCGGGAAGGTCACAACCTTTCATAAAAGTCACAAATTTTCATAAAAGTCACAACTTTTCATGAAAGATGAATGCAAGTTTTGGAAATAAAATAAATTAAAAGGGAATCCTGGTTTGTGGTGGCGCCAGGTAGGCAGGTCTAGGCTTTTATATATATATATATATATGATATGATTTAACATATTGTTAATATATAAATATATTTTCATACATGTAAGGTTATTCGGTTCAGTTCGAAAAAATTTCGATCTTCTTTTAGGAATTAAAAAACCATCTCAATTGTTCGTTACGGTTTTACACTTAAATAAAAGTCCACAATTTTATTTTAAAATAATATAAATTAGTTAAGTATGGTTTGGTTGGTTTGGTCAATTTTTCATATTCTTTTGACACCCCTAGTTAAAAGGACAATCAAGTTTGTATACTTGCTCAACTTGTTGAACTGACGATAAAGAAGAACAATACAAGGAAAATTCGTCATATTTAGAGTACCATTGGTTAACAAGGATTTTTTTGGGAATTCTTGTCATTCCGCGCATGATTGAGATGCTTCATTGAAAAGTAAGGCTCGAAAATCAATGTCATCCATACTTTTGAAACACATTTGAATAGTAGAAGTGACCGCATAGGTAGCCTGTTGAGGATGTCTGTAGCCACATTAACATCCATCGTCTTTGTTTTCTTTAATTTGAATGTTTTGCAACTCTTTTCCCTTGAAATTAAAAAAAAAGAAGATTTTACCTAAACAACTCGTCAACTTAAGCTTAAAATAGCCGAAAGTTGTATAATATATTCCATCAAAAGATTTCGATAGAATAGTCGAGATAGTAGTGTACCTTGGAAAGAAGCTGCTTCAACTTTTCTCTATTGCTTATATTTCCTAGCCAGGGTTTTGCTATTGGGAATGATTTAGTTAAGACAATTAATTGAAAAAAGTGGCTTGGTCGTTAATTATTTAATTATTTTTATATTATTGACTCCTAAAGTATATATCCAAAAAAAAAGAGTTCTAATATATATTGGAAGAAAAAGAGTCTGGTGTTCTTTTTTGTATAATTTATAGGAATCACATAGTGTATGACCTAAATTACATCATATCCTACTCTTTTCTATTTTACAAAAATTCCTTAAATATCAGTCATCCGGATACATAAGTTTCATCGGGATACATTACTTATGATACATTATAAAACTTGTCTGTTGTGCTTAATATGAAATATTAACGTAAAAATGATTTTCTTACCAACAAATCACATAGAACTATTTGGTATCAATTTATTCCAATCTATAACAATTTCACAAAATTCAAATTTCAAAATTTTCGTCTTCTCCATCAATTCGAAATCATGAAAGTTCCAAATTACTCGATCAAAGTGGCTGATACAAGATGACTATATCGATTTTGTTGAGACATTCAAAAATTTGGGTAAGTGAAGTGAGTTGTGAAGGTTACAAAAGTGATGAAATTGTTGTTGGACAAATGATTTCTTTTGTGAATCTCAAATCTGTCATTGCAGATGAGCAGGAGATCGATGAAATTAGAAATAAAAACATGGAAATCAGATACATCATAGAAGGTAACTCATATCTGTTATGGAAAAATATAAAATAGAGCACAACTTCAATTTCAAAGTGAAGAGATCTGATAAAAAATGTATGGATTTTTGTTCTGTATTGTGAATTGTTATTTTTCAATTTTTAATACATAAAATCGTGATACATTGCTATTTCTAAAGATATGTCCATGATTTGGTTATTGATAAATTGGTATATAACTTTTTAATGTATCATAGTTATAGTTTTATTTTGTCAATTGATGTGAATATGTAAGTCATGATACATTAGTAGTAAACGACACACGTGTATTGTAATTTTGTATCTAAGGATTATGATGTGGTCATTATTTTGTATCTGACTGTGATCTATATAAAAATGTATCATCATAATAGATTGTATACGATACATGTAACAAGTGGGTTAACAATTGAAATGGATCAAATACATTTTGAATATCGAGTGTGTATCACAAATTTGTATAAATGTATCATACTATTATTATGTATATTGTACATATAAATAATGTAAAAATCAAGATATGTAAATTACTTGTTTTGATCAAGCAAAAATGTGGATGATACATTAATATATATCAGTCTTGAATTTATGTGAATGATTGTATCATTGGTTATTGTAATGTATCTGGTACATGTTATAAGATGGTTACAAAATTGTGTCGCTATTTGTTAGTTTGTTGTTAAATAGGTATTGCTTTGAAATTTTTTTTAAAAATGTATTTCATATAATGTATCACTGATTTTTAATGTTTGTGGGTTGTTCCATGTTGTATGAGTTTATTTTTTCAATTTATGATGTTGGAAGAAGATACATTGTTTTCCTTAAGCAAAACAAATATGTAATTGTGGTAGATTTCAACTAGACGAGATACCTTGTGGACGTTGTGGACAAGAAGGACACAACCGAAGAACTTGTACTTTCTTCTCCAAAGAGAAGTGAAACATATTTTTTTTATAAGACATGTTCATGTTGAATAATTTTTTGTTAACATTTGTGTGTCAATGTTGTATCTAATAGACAAATATTGAGATGTTGTATAAATAAAAAAAATTTAACACTCCTTAGAATAGGCCAAAATGACATAGTATAGGAATTAAAAGAGTTAAAAAGGACCAAAACAATCATGGGAGAAAATTGCTATCGAAAGCTTTCATGAAACCATCTGCGGTCCGTGTATATCTCCTGTGGAAATTAGGTCAATTTTGGAGTCTCTGGAGTTTGATCTACGAGACCTATCTATTGTCTGTGGTTCCATTTACATACTTTAGACAATGTCCGTAAAAGCCAGATCATATATCGAGTTTCAGGACTTGATCTACGAGATCATCTATGACCCGCAAAGGGTTTTACGATCCGTAAACTTGCCTCGTTAAACTAAATCTAATCATCCTGCTTCTGAGGTTGATTCTACGAGCCTTATCTACAGTCCGTGGTTCCATCTACGACCCGTAGATGCTGCTCGTAGATCCCAAAAATATCCGCATACTCAATTTATGAACTTTCTAGATCTGATATGGATTTTAGACTTCTCGGGTATTACAATAACATAGTAAATAGACCGAATAGATTTTAAAAAATCTCAATTATTACTATCATTTTACAGTTTCATATTTAAATTATTAAATATTTTTATTACCTCATTGACTATAATTCTCTTTAAATTGAAATAATTTGATGCGAAACGCGTGAAGAAAGAAAATAAAAATCTTAAAATGAGTCCACCTTACCCAATGTATTCATGATTGATCATAGGGTTTGGTGAACATTTTACCATTTGGGTTTGAATTTAGATTTTAACCTAATTTACTAAAAAGGAAAAGATAAAAAATTCACATATAATTTCACTTGAAACTCTTTAAAAGAGCTTTTCAAGTGTGATGTTCACATAACATGTCATCTTTCTCCAAGGAGTTTATGTACAATACTCGCAAAACGATGTAGAAGAATAATAATATGTTTGGTCAAATTTCTAGTTTATTTGTGTTTCATACACACAAGTTTTATACATTATACTGCACCTTCAACTAATAAAGCAAAATACTCTTAAAGTTTTCAAATTGCAAGAGACTTCTTTTCAGAGGTCTGCATACTTATACCACCTTATGAACCCTTCATCATTTCGAGTGTGCTGACACGTGATGCATGAGTCACTCATGCAGGTTAGGAATTTGTCTAACCAAGACGCTTTTTTGCAGATCGATTCATCAAGCTCGGTCAGAATTTTCATTGGTGCGAGTGGAGGAAGGTATTCAGTAATTTTGCATTGCGATATGTTGAGCACTTTCAACTTTTTTAACCCCTCCAAAAGAATAACCAAAGCAGGTTTAGATAACTCCGTACACCTCACACTCAACACTTTCAAGTTTGGAAGAAATGAGACCAGTGCAGATGCAAACAATATATCGCAGGGAGTCATAATCTTGAGCTCAGAATTTTTTTTGCAACTCCTTCCAATTTTCTCGATGACATATGTAGGTTATTCTAAACTAGGTATCGTCAGTGATTCAAGATCTTTCCATTCATGAAAAGCACTGCATATTGTTTGCTTTTCTAGTTTTATCCAAGCAGGCATAACAAGGCATTTAAGCTGTGGACACCTGAAAAAGAGGAGACTTAATTAGCTGTCCAAATTATCTCAGATGCATCAGCTTGCTATACATTTTGTTGATTTAAGGTACAATACTATAGAAATATTAAAGTTTATAGAAGAGAGAACAAATACGTCTTGGCAGTATAAGTCAACTGATTGTTGTCAACATACAAATTGTAATGGAAGATCAATGTCAATATCTTTCCACGACTAAGGTTTAAGCAAATCTTTAGGATGCGGGTCAATTTTTCATGAGATGGAATGTCGACATAAGTATACGGCGGTATTGAAACTACGATGAAATTTGACTACATTACTGACAAGTCCAGCGTTTTCCAGAGACGTTGGTCAGAACAAGCCGATTGCCAAGCAGGACAAACTTGAGGAATTACAGAGATTAACTGGAAATGGTAGAAGGACCGGAATATCTTCACCAACATATCAATATTAAGGTCCTTCTATCTCCTCACATGAGAATTCTTCCATCACAACAACTTCAATCTTTTCTTATTTTTGAAACGACATCATAAAAGCTTCAATCTCCTAAATTCCTGTAGAACCAAGAAAGGTTATTAATTATCTAGATCCAAAAAGAATATTTGAATTCCTGACATCAAATTGATGTTGCTTATTGTCATTTGTGTTCTTGTGAATATACTCAGACCATGAAGAATAAAAAGTTAAGCCTGGCAATATAAAGAAACATAGAAGAGAGTACAAATACGTCTGAGGAGTACTGTGATCCCCAAAAGTGAAGAAACTAAGAAATATAACCTGGAATTAAGTTGGTTGTAGATAACGATAGAGAACTAAGTTCTTGCTGGCATAGCTGACGGAAGTATCACATTTTGGATAAAAATAATCATTAATGAAAGAAAAATCGTGCAAAATAAAAGAAAATATTGGAATTCGCTTTACATTCCTCATAAGCCTAGTGTCGTTACTCTTCGCTAACATGGAGGACGGTCACTTCTACTGAAACCGTCTCTAACTTAACTTGGCCAATGATCTCAACGATTTCTCATCAAAGGTAATGGTACATCCCTCCAACCCAATGTCCATACAGTTTTCAATTGCCTTCCAATTAAAGTAAGCAAGTTTAATTCTGAGATTTCGTTACGCTTTTCTCTTAACTTTCTTTTCATTAATTTCTAAGCTCAAATGTACTTCTCTTCTGCATCTTCTTGATAAATTTAATGAAGCCTTTTACCTCAACAGAAACAATATAATCTTAGCTTCCTTTTCTTCTTTCACTTACATTTTATAACAAAATTTCAAGCATAGTTCTAGCCAGTGTACCGGAAGCCCTTTCTGATTTTCTGAAAACATAAAAAATAAAAGAGGGCCTTAGCAAATGTATCTTTACCATAAGAATTGTATATAAACCTATAAATATATGATCTGTGCAGGAAACTATATTGTTAAGTTAGCCAATGGGAACTAATAGACCAAGTGCGAAGCCCCATGAATTTCTATAATCCATTTGGGCTAGATTCAAGCTAAAGAATGAAATTTAATCGAACCCAAGCAACATGAGGTGACTTGACAGAAGAGAAGTTATTGGGATGCTTGAGGATAATTATTTCATAAACCATTGAGAGTTGGACTAAAGGGAATACCTAGGATTTTAATTTTTATGTAACGGGAGTTAAATGGAAATGTTAGTAAAGGTGGAAGCTCACAGTATTGATGAAATTGAACCAGATAGGCTAAGATGGGGAAGAAAAGGTACATTTCACGGTGAAAGAATGTTATAGACAACTATGCTTACAAAGTCAAGTACTTGTTAGATGGCCACAGAAGTTAGTATGGAAGACCAATCTACCTATGAAGATTAAGTGCTTCAGCTGGATCAAACTAGACAATGCTTGCCTTATTCTAGACAACCTCAATAGGCAAGGATTGCAGGTGGTCAACATATGCTATTTTGCAAGACAACTCACGAGACAATCAACCACTTGTTTCTTCACTGCCCATGAGCATATGATCAATGGAACATGTTCCTATGTTTTTTTTAATGTAAGTTGGTGATGCCACAAAGATTAAGAGAGGTCTTGGAGTCTACGCACAGTTGATACACTAGACAAAAATATTTTTGGTAATAAGAGTTCTTGATAAACATCAATACACCCAAAAATGTTGTGATTACCATTAATACCAGAAAAAAATACTGGTAAAGATTATGAAAACTTATGCAGGTCAAGAAAATATGGAGTTACCAAAGCACCATTTTTATTAAACCTATGCAGGTCAAAAAGTGATGTTACAATTTTTTTTGGATAACGATGAGAAGTCTGTAAAAACATCAAAAGAAACTACATTCTTGATTGCAGGACTCAAATTGAATCATTATTTAAACAAAATGAAAATTTAGTTGTAACGACCGAGTTTCGTCGTTAGAGAAAAACCAACGGGAGAAAATTTGGGGCCAGAAAACTTTTTCGTAGTATCTTGAAATTTCCCAACCTAGTCCAGATTTGGACGAAATTGGAGTCTTAAAGGTGTAGGGAAATCTGGTAACAATAGGGTGAAGTATTTGTGGTTTTGATTTCATGAGGGGATATATAACTCGTTAAGGAATCCGTACGACTTTACGAAATTGAATTTGGGCGAGTAGAACTCCCGCAATCGATCTAAGCGTAAAGGGTATTTTCTCAGCATTGTTGGTTAGAGGTTTGTTCTGAAATGGAAATTTTGGAATTCTTGAATTAGCTCTCTGTCTCACGTAACCCGCATTGGCGCCTGATGTACCGTGAGTTTACGGTACTTGTAATACATTTCACTTAAGAGTAGTATGTGTCTACGTCCATTTTGTATTGGTATTAATGTGTTTTTATCATGTTTGCAGGAAATAAGTTCGGACGTGGGAGTTAGGAGACAACCGAAGAAATGTTGCAGAAAAGGCCAACTACGGACATGACCTACGGTCCATAGGTGCAAGGCGTATATTGATGGGAAAGGCTTGAAGAACCAATCATGGAATTCTTGACTAGGTGTGGAACCACGACCATGATCGACAGATCGTAGTTTGACCTACGAGACGTCCTGCAGGTCCGTCAACTGAATCAGAGAAGGTGTTCCAGTACCTGATATTTATCAAACTAAGTATGAGACCACAGATGGGGATCAACGAACCGTGGATCGAGTCACGGTCCGTGTTGTTGAGCTGTCATTCGTTATGAGAGTTGGAGTTCCAAACTTCTGAAAAATTGCCTAAGTCCCAAACCACGGAAGGTACTTACGAACCGTAGGTCAGTCCACGGTTCGTAGGTTAGTGTCGTCAACTGCAACAGCGTCCAGAAACTTTATTTTCTTATTTAGTTTCATTTTAATTGGGACTTGCTTTTCTATATATAGGGCATGTAAACCTCATTTTTGGAGGTTAGACCTTATTACTTTTGTTCTAGTTTTTGCCTTTGCAGATTAATTTGCAATTTTAGCAATTTTTGATTTCCTAAGTTCGTTTTGAAGATTTTGACTTTCAAATTCAAGTTGAGATTCTGGGTTTATTCTTCTCATTTCGTAAGTTCATGATTCCTTCATCTAAAAATATGAATTGTGTTCTTGCTACTATGGGTAACTAAATCCACAACTAGGGTTGTGGGAACCATCAGGGATTAACAACGTATGAATAGTAACTAAGTAATATTTGAATAGTGTTATTGCATGCATTGATAATTCTTTCGTTTAGAAGTCTTTTTAGCGGTTGCAAATGTTAGAACTCGCCTTGTTGCTACTTGCCAGACCAAGGAGGTAATTAATAATAAAAGAATTATCAACATATATTTAGTGTGACACTATCTAATAGTCTAATGTCAATTGGTGCGAGGGTGAAAACTAAGTCATACATTGATGTGATGTCTAATATGAGGTAAAGATAAGGGTTAATAAATTATACATACGTAGCCGAACCAAGGTGCGGGGTGAAATTCTCTAGCTACCGGACCAAGGAATTAGAGATACCTAACTTATCACTTTGCATGTAATACACTAGGAAATGATTACTATTACTAGGATTACCCCGCTATGAGGTTATGGGGAACAAGGATACCCTAGTTTCTCTCTCATCTTGATAACAACTAAAGTTTAAAGTATGTTGACTAAACAAATATAATCATGTGTTAAAGTTAAGTCTAAACCATATTCCTCGTGGGATCGACCCAGCCTACAAGTTGGGTTCTTTACTTGATAACAATCACTTACACTTCTTTAGGGAGGTGTAATTTGAGCATATCAAATTACGCTCATTTTACACCTTCATAAAGAAGCGTAAGCGATCCTTATCAAGTAAAGTACCGAACTTGTATGTTGGGGTCGATCCCACAAGGAATATGGTGTAGACTTAATTTTAACCAACGATTATATTCGTTTAGTCAACGTAATTCCAAAACAAGTAATTAAAGGTGGGGGGGGGGGGTTTGTGAAACAAATTCTGGAAATTATGTGAATAATCAGTGAGCAAGATTTAAACTTTAGTTGTTATCAAGATGAGAGAGAAACTAGGGTATCCTTGTTCCCCATAACCTCATAGCACTGTAATCCTAGTAATAGTAATCCTTTCCTAGTGTATAACATGCTAAGTGATAAGTTAGGTATCTCTAGTTCCTTGGTCCAGCAACTAGAGAATTTAACCCCACACCTTGGTCCGGCTACGTGTGTATACTGTACTAACCCTTACCTTTACCTCATATTAGACATCACATCAATGTATGACTTAGTTTTCACCCTCGCACCAATTGACATTTGACTATTAGATAGTATCACACTAAATCCATATTGATAATTCTTTTCTTATTAACTACCTCCTTGGTCCGGCAAGTAGCAACAAGGCGAGTTCTAACGTTTGCAACCACTAAAAAGATTTCTAAAAGAAAGAATTATCAATGCATGCAATAACACTATTAAAAAATTACTTAGTTACTATTCATACGTTGTTAATCGTTCATGGTTCCCACAACCTTAGTTGTGGATTTAGTTACCCATAGTAGCAAGAACACAATTTATATTTTTAGATGAAGGAATCCTGAACTTACTTAACGAGAAGAATAAACCCATAATCTCAACTTGAATTTCAAAGTCAAAATCTTCAAAACGAACTTAGTAAATCAAGAATTACTAAAATTGCCAGTTAATCTCCAAAGCCAAAAACTAGAATAAGAGTAATAAGGTCTAACCTCCAAAATGAGGTTTACATTCCCTATATATAGAAAAAACAAGTCCCAACTTAAAAGGAAATTAAATAAGGAAATAAAGTTTCTAGACGCGGTTGCAGTTGACGACACTGACCTACGACTCGTGGACTGACCTACGGTCCGTAGGTACCTTCCGTGGTTTGGGACTTAGGCAATTTTTCAGAAGCTTGGAACTCCAACTCTCAGTAATGAATTATGGCTCAACAACACGGACTGTGATTCGATCCACGATCCGTTGATCCCCCCATTGTCTCATACTTAGTTTGATAAAAATCAGGTACTGGTACACCTTCTCTAATTCAGTTAACGGACCTGCCAGACGACCCGTAAGTCGAACTACGGTTTGTCAATCATGGTCGTGGTTCCACACTTAGTCAAGAATTCCATGATTGGTTCTTCAAACCTTTCCCATCAATCTACGCCCTGCGCCTACAGACCGTGACTGGACCTACAATCCGTAGGTTATGTCCGTAGTTGGCCTTTTCTGCAATATTTCTTCAGTTGTCTCCTAACTCCCACGTTCGAACTTATTTCCTGCAGACATGATAAAAGCACATTAATACCAATACAAAATGGCCCTATACACACACAACTCTTTAGTGAAATGTATTACAAATACCGTAAACTCACGATACATCAACACCCTCAACTTAAATTCGTTGTTTGTCCTCAAGCGACGCACTAAGACTCTAAACGACACTTGTATAGAAGCAAACATTCAAGCACAAGCAATCACATGGCTTTCTATCCCTACTCTCTTTTTGAGTGCAAATATTTTCTCTTAGACTCAACAAGCTAACTTATGCGGATCAAAATATGACAAAGATCAACCAATCAACACACAACATACATTGTTTCACTATCACCAAGGTACCAACTTTCCGACAATGTAACTAGTGCCCTCACTTCAAACGAAATCCTTTTCACACAGAAGATATGAATTTATGAATATTAGGATTCATTTAACACTCGCGCTCAGAAGTGACTTCAAGTACAATTAGTGCTCAATACCATAGGCTTGTCCTTATTTTCACTGTTTAGACTCTCCAAACTAGTTGCTAGGATCACTATAGGACTTTTCTTAGCTTGTAACATAGGCTTGGGGTCAGGTGTGGTACATTTAGGTACTTTTTAGTGACTTTCTGCCCTCCTTGACATTACATTGGCTATTTACCTCTTCTTTGACCTATTTTTGGCAACTTTTCATCTCAATTTCTCTCCCTTAACTCCTTTCAACCAAGGATGCGACTTTTGACATTTTGGCTCTTATTTCTCATTTTCTTATTTTTCTTTTACTTTCTTTTCTTTTATTTTATTTCACACTTTTCTTTTGCACAAAGTCACATCCTCTTTCATATACTTTGTCCTTTTTTCAACACGAAGCTCTTTTCATACCCTTTTACCATTTGGTTTCCTTTTTCATAGCCACCCTCAACTTATGCATTTTCCATTAGTTGAGGTGCACAATGTCCGATGTCGGACCAAGGCCAAGATTAAGGTAACTTTTGGGCTTAGCCACCCTCAACTTAGGCTTTTGGCCAAAGTCAAGGTGCACATGTCCAAGGAGGGACAGGGGTAAAGACAGTGTTTTTAAGGGAAGGTGAGTTAGGTGAATCAAAAGAATTGGTCAATTTTAGGCTCAAATAATTGGATCAAAAGGGAATAATGCTACCATTTGGTTAGATCATTTTAGGCTTAAGTGGATAATTTGAACAATGGCCTATGATCACTTCCTAACTTCTAGCCTATATTATCCTAGCAAGATCAATGGGGAAAGTTCTAGATTGACACAAAACTGTCTGAACAATCAACCATTCTCACACACTCTTGGCAAATAGTTTCATTATCACATTATCATATTACCCAGTTCAAGTTTTAGCTTAAGTCATGAGATCAAATTGGTTCTTTATCAAGTCATACTCAGAGTTAACACATTCAACTCATTCTAGCCTATAGATTTTAGCACATATCACAAATTTTGGACGGGTATCATTTTTTCATTCAGTATTATGCCATCATGCTTCATACTTTTTCATGCTTCTACATATACATTTCTAACACATGCCGGTTCAACATAAATTAAAGCAGTCTCTTGGGGAAAAAGAACAGAGGCAAGAAAACCTTAGAGAGGATTATGAGTTGGGTTACTCAGACTTCACCCTATCACTCACAGTCCGTTTACCTCACCCCTAATAAAATAGAGTGCAATTGTCCTCAATGCACAAAAATTAAGAGTAAAAGATCAGGTGGAGCAAACCTGTGGCATACAGCACCGAAGACCTAACAACAAGCGGGTGGGTTCAGTTTCTCGGAGCTCGCTGGATCATCATGGGGAACACCATCAGTAGCAATCCCATCTATCATCTCAGCACCATCAGTAGTGCTCACATCATCCCTCACAGTAGCAACTACCTCTGGAGCGGGCACAAAACTCGATGCACCAATAGTACTCTCACGAACCCTCTGCTGGCATACCTCTTCATCTACTATAGAAGGTTTCCTCGCCTGCTCATGCTACTGGTGCTCCCTCTTCTTTGCTCGTGCATCTTTAGTAGCATCAGATGGGTGGCTAGATTGGTGCTTCTTTCCTCAGGCACGGGTGGACTCGGACTTCGGTACCTCCGCGCTGTATAGAGCCTCAAGCACTGTATCATCAGCCAGTGCAGTATGTGCATACTCTGGCTCATCTTCATGTGGGGAAAGGATGGCATCAAGGTCTGCTCGGAGACTGTCTAACTTGGTCTAGACAGAGGAGAGATCAGTGGCGGGGGCTGGTCATGCGAGGACTCTCAACTAGAAGGCATCTAGGCGCTTTTGAATGGCCTGGACCTTCCGGTCCATCATGGTCTGTATCCTAATCTCGGACTCTACAATAGACCGCTGCATCCATGACTTCACATGTTGGAGCAGTATGGCCATCTGAGCCTCCAATTTCTAAACTCGAGCCAAGGGCACAATATCAGCTCCTAAAGACGGGGTGGCTCTAGAGGAGCTAGGGGGCCGACTGGCAGCTTGAGATAGGGAGGCTGGGGAATCATCAGTGTGGGCTGGAGGGACAGGGTCCTCACCCTGCATCTGCTTCACATCAACTACTAAATCTGCTCCAATGGCGGCACCTCAATCTATGGACCACGTAGTGGGGCAGCTGCGTTTGCCTCATCCTGAATAAGGCCGATGTCAAGGGTCCCGGTCGCCTGTACCAATGTGTCACAATGCCATATAGGTAACCCGGACTCTCTGCACAATTGGAAAATCATACACAGAAAGGGTAAGGTAGTTCTAGGCCTGAGCACCCTCTCATGGATCTCTGCCAATAGCATGCGTGCAAAGTCGATCTCCAACCCTGCTACCAAAGCTGCAACCATCACCGCTCTATCCCAAGTAAGTGCATTATCGGCCTTAGGAGGTGATACCCTGTTTCATACCAAAAGCCAGAAGAACTTGGCGACCAAATTTAGGGTGGCCTTTTTAATACCCAAGCACGGTGTGCTGACCCCTTCCGCACGCTCTCCATCCACCGCTATGTTCCTGTCTAGCCAAAGTAATATAGTCTCCTTCTGCTCTGCATTCCATCGAAAACCCCCGGAGTAGAGTGGAAGTGAGAGGGGCCTGGGATGTGAGCTTAGACCAATTGTCGATAGAGCCACAGAGTGTGGCAGCATAGAAAGCATATAATTCTCTCACTATCTCCTCATTTTAAGTCCCAGGGCTCCGAGTAATCCACTCGCATTTGTGTTGCTGATTAAGCTGGTGGATGTCGGGTATGGTGTGTAGGCTCCCTGTGAGAACTCTGCGCTCCTCTATGATAAGCCGAGCCATCTTCCTTTTTTAATTTAACATCTTAGCATCCTTGTAGATCTATTATTGACCTGCAATACACCATCTGTTAGGCTCCTTAATAACCGGAGTAGGGTCGGTGTTTGGTGGCACTGGACCTCCCGCGAGCTAGTAGCCTCATCAGTCGAGGCGGCCCTGACATGTGAACTCGAGCCTGTTGCAGAGCTGGAAGCAGTCCCAGAAGTAGAGTGAGACTCATAGCCGGAAGCAAACCAAGCCGGTGAACCGATCAGTGTATCCTCTTCATCAGACTGGGAGGCAGTGACTACATCGGGAACCACCTTCTTGTGTTGATTCTGGGTAGTCCGGGGTGCTGTGGGTGATGTTCTTCCAGTAGGGGGGACATATGTGGGGTCAACATTATCTTTGTCTATTAGCCGACAGGTTGGTGCTATTGATTTGGATCTACCCTCTGCGGCGATGGCTAGAGCTTTCTTCGGGGCCATGGTACCTGTGGAGGATGAATTATTACCAATATAAACTAAAAACACAATCGAAATGTTTTTAGAACAAAGAATGAACAAAAATGAAAACTAAATTTTTTTTTGGGCAGTGATTGAACTCTTGACCCACGTGAGTTCCTACGGTCTGTAGATGGATCCACGGTCTGTAGGTCTCCTTCGTAGATCAGAGTACCCAAAAGAAGGGTCACTGATGTGAACCATAGATGTGCAGAACGGTCTATAGATTGAACTACGGAACGTAGTCCACTTTCGTGGTTCAACACTTAGCATATTTTTGTGGAGTGCAAACCCACAGACCTGATCTACGGTTCGTAGAAGGGGTATCGTGGGTCAGGTCTATGCCAGGTATCAGACATATTTCAATTCAAAACCATATTTTACCAATTCAAACAATTAACTAAGTCTAAACATGCATTTCAACACAATTTATGCTAGTTCGTCATCCCAAGGGTTCCGATTACTCAATTTTTAACATGTATTGCATACAAGACTAGGAACCCTAAGTCGAAACTTGTATTTAGACTCTTTTTTGTTTTGATTTAACACATTACAAAGAAAACGCCATCACAATCTATCGTCTCAAGGGTGTTTCTAACTTAGGTTTAACATGCAATTTCATACAACAACACAAGGTCAAGAACAACTTCATGACTTCATATTTTGAATAATGAATATCAAAATTCATATTTTGAATAATGAATAATGAAGCAATGAAAGTGGGTGATTGTGTGTTGTTTAAACTTCTTAGACCTTTTGAACACCGAACCCGGACCTTGAATTCTTCTTGGCAACCAAAAATGGGAGTGCTAAGATATTGGGGAAGAAAGGAATGGAAATGAGTTGGGAGTGATGATATGTATGGAAGATGGGGAGTGATTTGGGGATATAATGAGGGAGTTATGGGATTTGAAAAGGGTAGAAATAGTTACGAGAAAATATGGGAAGTGGGGGAGTGATTTGAAAAGGGAGGGTTTCATATAAAAGAGGTCCAGGTTGGGTCAGGTATGACTAGGGTTTGGATCCACGAGACCTCATCTACGGTCCGTGGGTCGACCTCCGGTCCGTGGGTCGACCTCCGGTCCATAGATAGGGTCCGTAGGTCACCTTCTTACTTAGAAACATTAGAGATCTTACTTGGGGTCTACAAATACCATTATTATTGGGTACGTAGGTCAATCTACGGACCATAGATCAGGTCCGTGGGTCTGCACTACACAAAAATATGCTAAGTGTTGAACCACGGAAGTGGACTATGGTCTGTAGTTCAATATACGGACCATTCTGCGCATCCAAGGTTCACATTAGAGATTCCTCTTTTGGGTACTCTGATCTACGGAGGAGACCTACGGACCGTGGATCTATCCACGGATCGTAGGAACTCACCGTGGGTCATGAGTTCAGTCACTGCCCAATTTTTTTTTCAGTTTTCATTTTTGTTCATTCTTTGTTGTAAAAAAAATTTCGAATGTGTTTATAGTTTATATTGGTACTAATTCTTCCTCCACAGTTACCATGGCCCCCAAGAAAGCTCTAGCTGTCGCCGCAAAGGGTAGATCCAAATCAACAACACCAACCCGTCGGTTAATCGATGAAGATAATGCTGACCCCGCATATGTCGCCGGCACTGGAAGGACATCACCCACAGCACCCCGGACTACCCGGAATCAATCAAAGTAGGTGATTCTCGACTTAGTCACTGCCACTCAGTCTGATGAAGAGGATACACTGATCGGTTCACCAGCTGGATCTGCTTCCGGATATGAGTCCCACTCTGCTTTTGGGACTGCTTTTGGCTCTGCAACAGGCTTGAGTTCACATGATTGGGCCGCCTCATCTGATGAGGCTACTAGTTCGCGGGAGATCCCAGTGCCACCAAACACCGACCCTGCTCCCGTTGCTAAGGAGCCTAACAGAGGGTGCGTTGAGGGTCAATGGCAGATCTATAGGGATGCTAAGATATTAAATGAAAAATAGGAAGATGGCCCGGCTTATCATAGAGGAGCGCAGATTTCTCACAGGGAGCCTACACACTATACCCGATATCCACTGGCTCTATCAGCAACACAAATGCGAGTGGATGGCTGGGAGCCCTGGGACTTACAACGATGAGATAGTGAGAGAATTCTATGCCTCATATGCTGCCACACTCCGTGGCTCTATCGACAAACGGTCCATGCCAACAGCCCAGGCCCCTCTCACTTCCACTCTAGTCTAGGATTTTTTGGTGAACATATCACAGATCCCCATCTGTCGATTTCTCTACGGTCCGCGCACCATTTGGGCACTCAACACTACCGAATTTGACTACCGGTGGGACATTGTGAGGAATGGAGCGTTGTAGCGGAATGTAGAGCAGATGGAGGTTGTATTACTTTGGCTGGCTAGGCATATAGCGATGGACGAAGAGCGCATGGAATGGGTCAGCACACCACGCTTGGGTATTAAAAAAAACACCCTATATTTGGTCAACAAGTTCTTATGGCTTTTGGTACGGAATAGGGTATCGCCTACTAAGGCTAATAATGCACTACTTGGGATAGAGCGGTGATGGTTGCAACTTTGGTAGCAGGGTTCAAGATCGATTTTACATGCATGCTATTGGCAGAGATCCATGAGAGAGGATTCAGGCTTAACACTACCTTGCCCTTTCTGTGTATGATTTCCCAGTTGTGCAGATAGTCTGGGGTGCCTATCTGGCATTGTGACACATTGTTACAGGCGACCGGAATCCTTGACATCGGCCTTATTCAGAATGAGGCAAACGTAGCTGCCCCACACCGTGGTCCACAGATTGAGGTGCCGCCAGTAGGAGCAGATTTATTAGCTGATGTGTAGAAAATGTAGGGTGAGGACCCTGTCCATCCAGCCCACACTGATGATACCCCGGCCTCCACATCTCAGGCCGCTGGTCGGCCCCTAGCTCATCCAGAGCCACCCCATCTTTAGGAGCCGATGTTGTGCCCTTGGCTAAAGTTTAGAAATTGGAGGCTCAGATGGCCACGCTGCTCTAACATGTGAAGCCATGGATGCAACGGTCTATTGTAGAGTCCGAGGCTAGGATGCAGACCATGATGGACCGGAAGGTCCAGGCCATTCATAAGCGCCTGGATGCCTTCGAGATGAGAGTCCTCGCACGACCAGCCCCCGCCACTGATCTCTGCTCTGTCTGAACCAAGTTAGACAGTCTGCGGGCCGACCATGATGCCATCTTTAACCCATATGTAGATGAGCCAGAGTCTGCACCTACTGCACTAGCTGATGATACAGTGCTTAAGGCTCTACACAGTGCGTAGGTACCGCAGTCCGAGTCCACTCGTGCCCGAGAAAAGAGGCACCGATCTAGAAACTCCTCTATTGCTACTGAAGATGCAAGGGCAAAGAAGAGGGAGCACCAACAACGTGAGCAGGCGAGGAAAGCTTCCTTAGTAGATGAGGAGTTGCGCCAACAGAGGGTTCGTGAGAGTACTACTGGTGTATTGAGTTCTGTGCCTGTTCCAGATGTGGTTCCTACTGTGAGGGATGATGTGAGCACTACTGATGGTGCTGAGATGATAGACGGCAGCGCTACTGATGGCGTTCTCTATGATGATCCAGCGGGCTCCAGGAAACAAGACCCACCCACTTTTTAATAGTTCTTCGGCGCTATGCGCCATAGGTTTGCTTCACCCGATCTTTTACTATTACTTTTTGTGCATTGGGGACAATTGCACTCTATTTTGTTAGGGATGGGGTAAATAGATTGTGAGTGATAGGGTGAAGTCTGAGTAACCCAACTCATAATCCTCTCTCGGGGTTTTTTTGACTGTGTTGTTTTTCCCTAAGAAACTGCTTTAATTTCTGTTGAACCGGCATGTGTTAGGAATGTATGTGTAGAAGCATGAGAAAGAATGTAGCATGATGGCATAATAATGAATGAAAAAATGATACCCGTCCAAAATTTGTGATATGTGCTAAAATCTATAGGCTAGAAAGAGTTGAATATGTTGGCTCTGAGTATGACATAATAAAGAACCAACTTGATCTCATGACTTAAGCTAAAACTTGAACTGGGTAATCTGAAAATTTTATAATGCAACTATGTTCCAAGAGTATGTGAGAATGGTTGATTGTTCAGACAGTTTTGTGCCAATCTAGAACTTGCCCCGTTGATCGTGCTAGGATAATCTAGGCTAGAAGTTAGGAAGTGATCATAAGCCATTGTTCAAATTAGTCCACTTAAGCCTAAAATGATCTAACCAAATGGTAGCATTATTCCTTTTTGATTCACCTAATTAACTCACCTTCCCTTAAAAATATTGTCTTTGCCCCGGTTTCTCCTTAGACATGTGCACTTTGACTTAGGCCAAAAGCCTAAGTAGAGGATGGCTAAGCCCAAAAGTTACCTTGATCTTAGCCCTGGTCCGACATCGGACATTGTGCATCTCAACTAATGCAAAATGCATAAGTTGAGGGTGGCTATGAAAAAGGAAACCAAATTGAAAAAGGGTATGCAAAGAGTTTCGTGTTGTAAAGAGGACAAAGTATGAAAGAGGATGTGACTTTGAGCAAAAGAAGCAAAAGAAAAGTGTGAAAAGAAATAAAAGAAGAGAAAGTAAAAGAAAAATAAGAAAATGAGAAATATGAGTCAAAAAGTCAAAAGTCGCATCCTTGGTTGAAAAGAGTTAAAGGGAAATAAATTGAGATGAAAAGTTGCTAAAAATAGGTCAAGAAAGAGGTAAATAGCCAATGTAATGTCAAGGAGGGTAGAAAGTCACTAAAAAGTACCTAACTATACCACACCAGACCCCGAGCCTACGTTACAAGCTAAGAAAAGTCCTATAGTGATCCTAGCAACTAGTTTGGAGAGTCTAAGCAGTGAAAATAAGGGCAAGCCTATGGTATTGAGCACTAACTGTACTTGAAGTGACTTCTGAGCGCGAGTGTTGAATGAATCCTAAAATTCATAAATTCATATCTTATGTGTGAAAAGGATTTTGTTTGAAGTGAGGGCACTAGTGACATTGTCAGAAAGTTAGTGCCTTGGTGATACTGAAACAGTGTATGATGTATGTTGATTGGTCGATCTTTGTCATATTTTGATCCGCATGAATTAGCTTTTTGAGTCTAAGAGAAAAGATTTGCACTAAAAAAGAAAGTCGGGATAGAAAGCCATGTGATTGCTTGTGCTTGAATGTTTGCTTCTATACAAGTGTCGTTTAGAGTCTTAGTGCGTCGCTTGAGGACAAACAACGAATTTAAGTTGAGGATGTTGATGTACCGTGAGTTTACGGTATTTTTAATACATTTCACTTAAGAATTGTGTGTGTTTAAGGCCATTTTGTATTGGTATTACTGTGCTTTTATCATGTTTGCAAGAAATAAGTGCAGACGTGGGAGTTAGGAGACAACTGAAGAAATGTTGCAGAAAAGGCTACCTATGGACATGACCTTCAGACCATAGGTCCAGTCACGGTCCGTAGGTGCAGGGCATAGATTGATGGGAAAGGCTTGAAGAACGAATCAGGGAATTCTTGACGAAGTGTGGAACCACGACCATGATCGGTGGATAGTAGTTTGACCTACGGGCCGTCCTGTAGGTCCGTCAACTGAATCAGAAAAGCTGTTCCAGTACCTGATTTTTATCAAACTAAGTATGAGACCACGGAGAGGGATCAACGGACCATGGATCGATTTACGGTCCATCCTGCTGAGCTGTCATTCATTACTGAGAGTTGGAGTTCCAAGCTTCTGAAAAATTGCCTAAGTCCCAAACCACGGAAGGTACCTACGGACCATAGGTCAGTCCACGGTATGTAGGTCAGTGTTGTCAACTTCTGTCGTCAACTTCAACCGCGTCCAGAAACTTTATCTCCTTATTTAGTTTCCGTTTTAGTTGGGACTTGTTTCTCTATATATAGGGCATGCAAACCTCGATTTTGGAGGTTAGACCTTATTACTTTTGTTCTAGTTTTTGGCTTCGGAGATTAACTTGCAATTTTAGCAATTCTTGATTTCCTAAGTTCATTTTGAAGATTTGGACTTTGAAATTCAAGTTGAGAATCTGGGTTGATTCTTCTCATTACATAGGTTCATGATTCCTTCATCTAAAAATATGAATTGTGTTCTTGCTACTATGGGTAACTAAATCCACAACTAGGGTTGTGGGAACCATGAGCGATTAACAACGTATGAATAGTAACTAAGTTATTCTTGAATAGTGTTATTGCATGCATTGATAATTCTTTCGTTTAGAAGTCTTTTTAGCGGTTGCAAACATTAGAACTCGCCTTGTTTCTACTTTCCAGACCAAAGAGGTAGTTAATAAGAAAAGAATTATCAATATAGATTTAGTGTGATACTATCTAATAGTTTAATGTCAATTGGTGCGAGGGTGAAAACTAAGCCATACATTGATGTGATATCTAATATGAGGTAAAGGTAAGGGTTAGTAAATTATACACACATAGCCAGACCAAGGTGCGGGGTGAAATACACTAGGAAAGGATTACTATTACTAGGATTACCGCATTATGAGCTTATGGGGAACACGTACACCCTAATTTCTCTCTCATCTTGATAACAACTAAAGTTTAAATCTTGCTCACTGATTATTCACATAATTTACAGAATTTGTTTCACAAATCCCCCCCCTTTTAATTACTTGTTTCGGAAGTATGTTGACTAAACGAATATAACTGTGGTTTAAAGTTAAGTCTTAACCATATTCCTCATGGGATCGACCCCAACCTACAAGTTGGGTTCTTTACTTGATAACGATCGCTTACACTTCTTTAGGGAGGTGTAATTTGAGCATATCAGCACCGCTTTTTGCCGCTTTAGCGGGGTCGCTACAGTGGGGTAACAGTCGCTGTGGCGGGCCCGACGTGAATAAAGTCGTTAATAAACCCATAAACGACCTTATTTGTCACTTTTCGAGTTTTAGAGATAAGGAACAAACCCCAAGCGACTCCTACTCATTTTTTACCATTCTTGAGGCTAAATGTAAGCTTTTCACTCCTCGAATCCATTTTTCAATCCATATAATGTAATTGAATGGGTGAATATTGATGGGGGAGGGTTTTGCTATAGATTCTATGGTGGAAACAACCCTAATTTAGATAATTGGGATCATGTGTTTGATCTAGGCTTTATAGAATTGTTGATTCCCGTGTTGTATTGATTGTTTGTAGACCAAGAACTAGCCGAATGAATTCGTAAAGGGAAGGATCAAGTTTCTTAGGGTTTAAAGTTTGTTTCAAGGTAGGTCATGGTTGTGATTCTATGATTGTGTGATGTATGCTTGTTCTTGCTTCATTATGATACTTGTATATGTATGAATGTTGCAATGTTTATCACACTTGTTGTAAAAGAGATAGATGAATTATCATTGCCATGAAATCGTTACTTAAATGTATGATCTTGAGGATATACTTGTGTTTGTGATTGTGGTGTGTTGAATGAATCGCTTGCCACGTTTCGGCATAACTAACTTGGATCAGTTGCCACGTTCCGGCATAACTA